>NC_089802.1:50645196-50720196 GCF_029633855.1 Hoplias malabaricus | reverse complement strand
CAGGGATCTGAACCCCCTCTGTCTGTCTGTCTCTCTCTCCCCAGCTTCTGCAAAACATTCTCCAGAATTTCCACACTGTTATGCAATTGGAAACTAATGCACTGCCCCCACTCGAAACATCTTGGTTCTGAGAGCCTTTAAAATGGCACTTTTAAACATTTTTGATGTTATAAAATCCATTCACTTTTTATCAATCTATCTAAATCATTGATTTATTTTCAAATGCATCATTCAGAAGTTTGCTCCCCTATTGTCACCAGTGTAAAGAGGTTTGTAAGAGCAATGTGAACTTGATGCTGATGTGCAGATTCCAGAGCATTTAATTCCATTGCCAGTGCTTTTTGTGCTATATTAGCAACTAGGCTTACATCTGTATTAGCTGTGGTGCAGCTTAGGTATCTGAATTCACTAATCATAAGTGATGTCTATGAACATTTTGCTATATGGTGCTCTTCCGTTTCTCACTCACAGTTAAAATAATGTGGTGTCTGCTGAAAACAAAATAAAAGGTGTTCTCTGCATAAATATCTGTGTAATTATCTAGAACATTTTGACAACCTGAGTGGCATGCCCTAAGCCCAGTAATACACCAAGCACACTGCAGGCTACCACAGTCATATAAATAAAACACAGCACAGGGATATTAAATTACATGTAGTCCAGCAGTATTCAGTCTGACAGATATATGAGGATCAGAAAACCTACCTCTGTGCTTCTCATATTGATGTAATGAAATGATGTATCAGAAGCTTAAACCTGTTTTAGCAGTTGAATTCTGAGCTCTGTGTTCCAACCCAAGCACATGCCCCTCCAGATGTTCCTGCAGTTACAGAATTCAGCCAGAAAGACAGCAAGCCGTCTCGTCACAGCTGGATTTACTGCACCGAGGACTGAATTACCATTTACTGCCAACGTCAATCAAACCTGTCAGAGCTTACAGTCAAGCTGCTGTCCCAAACGAATGAAAACAACATAATGCTAATGTGTATTAGTTTAGTCAGGACTGCTCATTTGTACTGATTAAGTACTTTAGTGCCATCATTTATGCAACTAATAACTAGAATATTTCTGGCTAGTAGACATGCTACAATTTTAATGTCAACAAGTTGAAATGAGTTTTGTTGCATATATCATTGCTGTCCAATTGAAAATTGATCTCCTAAAATATTAACTTTACAGGAGAAAGAAAATATCTTTATTCGATTTCAGTGGAAGTCCATGTAAAAAGATGTAATTCCAAGTAATTTTAGAGAATTACTATTGGTTCATTCTACATGAAATGTTCACACATTGAAGGACAGCTGCCGTGTTCGAATTATGTAGTAATGGATACCTGTTTTTAAATGGACAGTGACTATATATGTTTTGCTTATTTGTTTAACCCATATTTCTACCCAATTAATTCAAAATATACCTGTTAATGAGGCCTTCCCCCATATTAAAAACAAAGCCCCCAACCTGGGAGTGTGAGAGCAAGTAAATGCTTCCTTTGAATAGGTTACAGCTTTTTACCACAATGCCATATGACTGTGAATAAAACATGAAACAGTGGCTTTTCAATGTGTGTGAATTATAATATTTGAATCTGCATCATGTAACTGATGAGCTTATAACATGATACTATCAATAAGATTGGAGAATCAGTTCTGAATCAATGCACAATATGAAATCAAAAGAAGCTTAAACAAGTGTCATCTTTTCTCTCCCAGAAGACACCATTACCACCAACATTATTCAGTCAGAGACAAAAGGATGCTGACCAAACACCCCCAACCCCCACTCTACCGACAGTCCTCACTTTAATCATTTTCCTTTAATCTTCACTTCAACATCTCTAAATCCTTTCAGGTTCTATTTCTGTCCGCCCTTGTTTTTGATCAGGACAGGGACACTCAAGTTTATGAATCTCTAATCATGCCCCATGTATGTCTTTCTCTCTCTCTCTCTCTCTCTCTCTCTCTCTCTCTCTCTCTCTCATTTGCTCTCTCTCACCCTCAACACTCCTGACACTGTCCCTTCCTCATCTCTATCACCCTTTCCCCCTCTCCTCTCTCATTCTCTTGTTCTGTTTCTGTATCTTTTCCCCCTTCTTCCTCTCTCTATCTTACTCTTTTCTTTCTTCCATTCCCTCCTTTCTAATCCTCCCTATGATTTGCTTACTGTTAGAAGAGACCACACCAGGTCAACGTGTATTAAATCACAGATGAGTTTTGTTCAAGGCAGTGATCACAGTGGTTAATGCTTCTGACCGATAAACATCACACTGTGACCTTCGCTGCTCAGAGAGAGGGAGAGAAAAAAAGAGAGAGACAAAGAGAGAGAGAGAGGGAGAGAAAAAAAAAAAAAGAGAGAGAGAGAGAGAGAGAGAGAGAGAGAGAGAGAGAATAAGAACCAACAGAGAAAAAATTAAATACAAACAAACATAATGAAAAAAGTAATGTATAAATTACTAAACAAATGCAAGAAAAGATGGAGAGTTATACAGAGTGGGAATGAAGAGAAAGAAGGAAAAAGAGAGGGAACAAATGATAAGAGAAAAGAGGTAGAAAAAATGAAAAAGAATGTGGGAGCAAGAGAGGGAAAGAGATAAAGAGAGAAGGAAAAAGGCGAGACCAGACGAGAAATTTGGAAGTCAATCCATGCATTTGGAAGAAAAGGCAAATGAGTCATTCATTTTAAGGTTTGTGTATCCAGCATCATTAAAGGAGTATGGTTTAAGTCCTATTACACACACACACACACACACACACACACACACACACACACACACAGACAGACACACACACACTCACAGAAAAAGACCATGCTGGGCCTACAATATAGAGAACACAGCCTTAGTTACATAATGAGAGTAAATAGAATGGCTGTAACACCACACAAACCTGTAAAATAGTCATCATCACTGTTTGCTGTGGACAAACGGGCCTGAGCCTGATTTGTGCGCTCTATTTAGAACGGTCCGGCATAAATAGTAAAAAGCCCATAAAAAATGCACTGTGTTATCTCAGCCTGAGCACTTCCATTGCAGAGTAATGATTTTCAGTGCCCCTCCTCAACAGTTTTTCTGTGTCACTGTGTAATAAATGCATAGAGACACAGAAAGGAGGTTTACAGATACAGTGACATAAAATCTGACATTTATCAGTGCGTAGCTTTTCAAATATGAGACAGTTTTAGCCTTCTCATGTAAAGTCACCATTTTGGAGATGTATTATTTGTTGTTCAGTGACAATATAATGGTTTTAAATTCTCCAGCTTATAACGATAATGGTCATTGGACATTGTTTCATTGACTTAGTATCTAAATATGTATTTGTTTTGTTAAACTACAGTAAGGATTATTCTTTTTACCCCTAAAGTGTTTCAGTATTACTACTGGTTTAGAAAAGTTTTAATAACAAGAAATCTGATGTTTTATCTTTTTTGATTTATGAAGGTGTGAATAGTTCATTTTAATGTTTTCTTGGGGGAAATATTAAAGCTCAGTTGGGAGGAGAATCTATTAGTAGATTAAATTAAGCTCCTAAAAAGATTTTACAAACTAATTTCCTGAAAAGTTTTTTTTTCTTTTATGTAAAATGCAATAAAAATGTAACTGTAATTTGACATTCTTTTGAAATGTTTACAATGAACTCTACAATGATTGCAATGTTTTCATTAAACAACTTTATAGTATTGTGTGTTTATTTTTATTTCTTTATTTTTTGATGACTTCAACACACCAAAAAAATAAAATAAAATAAAAATAAAAAAATGTGGCCGAGGCAGAATGATAGAGAAATCTTTATAGAATAATCAAGTTCCCCTCTTTGACACATACCATTTTAAGCAGGTGAATATATAAAAGGTATAAAAGAAAAATACAACATAGGCTCAGTTTTTGCCAACAGAAGTGGGTCAGTATTTTTGCAACGTTATTCACAACTTTGTGAGAGCTAACTGTTCAAATAGAATAATTTTCCTTTCTGTTGTTGTCATGAAAAACAAAAATTGAGTTCTCTGTGCCAATAATGAAAGGGATCATTCAGACTTTTATTTATGAATTGTCAAAAGCAAACATCTCACATAGTATGGGGGTGCATAATGTGCCCACATTATGTGCGACTTTACATTTGTGTTGGTACCACTAACTTGGAGGTGTATATTGGGATATTTTAAAGAGACATATGCTACCTTCTAGGTGACATCTTTTCCATGGATATATCAGCGAGACAGTGACAGGCCTCATTCTGCAAATGCTAAAGTGTGGCTTCATAGGCACAGAGTGTTTGTGCTTGACGGTCCTGTCTACAGTCCAGATTAGTCTCCAATTGTCCATCAGAAAGCGGAGAACCAGACAACAGCAACCACAACATGCAGAGCAGCTGAAGTCTTAGATCAAGCAAGAATGGGAAAAAGTCCAATTGCAGACAAAGTGTATGCTTTGTTCTCAAGTTATTAAAAGGCATAATTAAAAGTAACGGTGAATTGACACAGAAATAACCATGCTTCTGTTTCTGGAAATCTTTTCTTTGCATAAATGTGCAAGAGAATGAACAAATCACATATTCTTTTTTTTATTGCATTCTTCAAAATAGTAATAATAATAATAATAATAATAATTTTTTTTCAGAAATAGTGTTGTAAACAGAAAATCATGTATCATGTAACAATTTAAATTAATTTTATTTTTTACATCTTTTAAACAATACAGCTGCTCTTAATCCTGAATGAAAAAGTCACAATTAATTAATTAGTGGAAATTCTCAGAATTGAAAAACGGTTCAAATCAGTTTATATTAACTTCCATTAAAATCTGACAACATTTCTACTGCTTTTTATTAAATTTACCATTTTGCCATTTCTTTTCTTGGCCAGTGATAATGAAATGATTTTTATTTATTTTTTTGCTGTTTATTTGGCTGGCTCTAACCCCTTTTCAGATTTGTTAATTTATTTATTTAATGAGATTTATTTCCTACATTTAAAGTATGTGTTGTTTTGCTGAGATCACATCAAAGCACAACTAAGCTAATACTATTAATACTACTACAGCTGTAGAAAGCTGAAGCTGAGCTGTTCTTTTATTATTGTATCAAGGTGTTTTCTGTAGTATAAAAGCTCAGTGTGGATGAACAGCTAGCACTTCCCCATATTTTATCCCATTTGCAAGCAAACCTGAGAACCAAGCTCAAAAGAGCCCTGTTGCTATGCAAGGCTGAGACTCATAGCATTTCCATGGTGACGGGCACATGGAATTAGCCCACTACATCAGAGCTTCGTCAGCCTCATGAGGGAGGATGCTGCCTGTCCACTCAGAATTAATCCAGTCCATGTCACACATCTGTACAGCTGTAGAAGATTACAAATGACAACAGCAGCAACACGTCTGGTGTAAAGTTGTATTGTTCGCTGTTATTTATGAAAAGTTCCTCACTATCAGTGTTATCAAATATAAGAAACAGTTACATGGAATATTGAATATTGCCTAGAATTACTAAAGCAACAGGAAATGTTACAGTACCAGCACATTTGAATTTTGTCACATCACATTCTAAATCATCATTAGATGTATTAAAGAAAAAATGTAACCTTATTTCCTTTTTAATATGTATAATTATCACTGGACATTATATTTTGAGAGATTTCTAATAGATTTATGTCTATCTGTATTAATATGGCTTAGCTTTTTAACCTACAGTCTTGTGCACAAAAATGAGACCACCCCTCATTTATTTAATTTCTAGTCCAAACAGCCTGTATGTACAAAGTCATTTGAGGATATATTTCTGTGGACACAAGACAATGTACATGATTAAGAAAAATGAAAAGTCAAAAGAAAATAACAGGAGTTTCCAGAAAAAAAAAGACCCCCTCTGTCCTCTGTCTTGAAAAATTGTACTCCTAACGACCGTGCAAACGTTGTAAACCCACAAACACTCTCCCCACCAGACAAACAATAGATGAAGCTTCCATATTTGTGGAAGAAAATCCACAGGTGTTTCTGTCCACCCATGAGCACGGGCCTGAAATGATATGTAGCTGTCAGGAAGCTTTTGCAAATCAAATATAGAAGCTACTGATGTGCTCATTATAATGGACTGACCCCAGACCTCAACATCACGAAATATGTTTGATATTAACTGGATTCTGAGAAGCAAAAAATGCAACAAGAACTCAATTATAGAGTTATAGCACAAAAACAGAAGTAAGAGAAGATGCTAAAATAAAAGAAATAAGAACACATTAAATGCAAACACTGAATTTATATTCAGTTGAGGATTCTGTGTTACTTATACTGATGGTTTCCCAGACTGCTGTTTAATCTAGGACTAGGCTTAATCTTTGTCTGGGAAACCACCCCATAATCCTATATAATGGCTGTCTTGACAGAAATGAATAAAGAATGGTCTCTGATTTTTGTGCAGTACCGTAACACTCCCTCAAACAAATTCACACACATGGTTCACATTTTATGTGTTGAGACACAACACCAAACGGATTCAGTTTTTGATCCACCGATTAAAAAACTTATTTTAAAAATGAGTCATTCTTCAGGTATCTGTCCAGGAATCCGGACACCATGGTCCAGAGTGTTCCTGGGGCTGGAGTTGACACAGCTTGACCTTGAGGTCTCAGCTGTGCTGCTGGTCCTCTGTAGAAACTGAAGGAAGTTCTCCTGAATGGAGCCTTCATGGCTGGACGCTCCGAGCTCCACCGGCCTGCTGGGGCCGCAGCACCTCCTCAGTTTGATGAGCTCCTCTCTGATCTGCCGGTTCAGCAGGCCATAGAAGAAGGGGTTGACAGCGAAAGAGGAGTACGCCAGCCAGGTCACAGCCTCCTCCACATCTCCCGGACTTTGGAGAGGAGCTGTGATGGACATGTGCAGGTGGAAAGTGAAATATGGCAGCCAGCACAGCAGGAACTGGCCTACAATGACCACTAGGGTCAGGGCAGCTTTGCCACCACCAAACACTCTCTCTGGGGACAGTCTATGAGGCAGGCTGCGGGTGGTGGTGATGATGGTGGTCTGGCTGTTGATGGAATCCGAACGACACTTGGCTTGATTGGCGACCCACGTGGGTGCGGGAACATGCTGAAGGGCAGCGGTCCGTGCCACCTTGTAGACATTGCTGTAAACAGCAAAAATAATGACTGCAGGGACCAGAAAGCACACCACACTGAAGAGGATGGCGAAGGCTTTCCTGAGACGACTGTGGCTCCAGTGAAGGGAGCAGTGCGCAGCTGCGATGGAGCTCTGGTTGCCGTACGCCGGCCAGCCCAGTAGGGTAACGAGGGCTAAGAGGATAGACTTCACCCAAATGAACACCATCACTCCTACAGCCAAGTGGATAGTCATCTTCACTTCATAGCGCATGGGATGGACAATGTAATAGTAGCGTTCCACACTAATGGCTGTTACAGTGAGGATAGAGGCGCACACCAGGAACACGTTGAGGAAGATGTAGACCTGGCACTCCAGAACTGTAAACACCACTGTGCTGAAGTAAGGAGAGCTCGACACTATCCCAAGAGGCATCAGCAGGATAGCACAAAGCAGATCCACTGCACAAAGGTGACACACAAACGCGTATCTCTTCATATGTGGAGCTCTGGCAATGGCCACCATGACCCCTGTGTTGCCCAGCAGGGCAGCGAGGTTAAGAGTCACCATGCAGAATAAGCCAACCAGATGTTTAATCTGGGACTCAGAGTGGATGATTTCCTCCAAGCTTGGAAGGGAAGGCTTGGTGGGCCCCCATTTGGCAGATGTGTCATTTGGAGCCGTCTGATTGGTCAGGAGACCCAGCATGACACCTGACTGAGCTTTCTCCATATTTCAGAGGCTGGATACCAAGTCAGGATCCCCCATGGTCAAGCAGCTTTTCCTCCAACATTTAGGTGTACTAAAACAAGAAAGAGCGACAGCATTGTTTTACAGTTATGCTACCAACAAATCATCATGTTTCAAGATATCTTCTTTGAAATACAATGTACCCATGTTCATAAACTCCCATACACACTGTTCGATCACTGGATTTGGAACACCTACCTTGTATCTACACTCAATGTCCATTTTGCCAGCTCCACTGACCATACAGGAGCACATTATTAGCCACATATCACCCTGCTCTCCAATGGTCAGGACCCCTGCAGACCACAAAGCGCGTATGATTTGGGTGGTGGATCATAATCAGGTCTACAATGACACTGATGTGCTGGTGGTGAGTTTTTAAACACTGTGTTCACTCACTGTCCACTCTGTTAGACTACATCGCTGGTCTACCATTTAGAAGTAAAGTCAGAGACAGTAGCTCATCTGTTCCATTGTTGTCCTTCATCAGTGGACACAGGGTGCTGTTGGCTGATTATTTTTGTTGATGGACTATTCTCAATCCAGCAGTGACACAGAGGGCTTTTAAAACACTAGCAACCCTGCTGTGTCTGAGCCACTCATACAAGCACAACATACACTATCACACCACCACGACATCAGTGTTATTGCAGTGTTGAGAATAATCAACCACCCAAGTCATACCTTCTCTCTGGTGGTCTTTTGTTGGCCCTAACCATTGAAGAGCAGGGTAAAATGGGGATAGGTATGTTTGCAGAGAATCAGGTGGACTACAGTCTGTAATCTTAGAACTACAGTCTTAGAACTAAGTCCTCCTGTATGGTCAGTGGAGTTGGTGGGTGTTCCTAATGCAGATACAGTTACGTGTATATTCCCATTTCAGTTATTTATTTTCTAATCATTTATTTCATATTCCGTAATCACTTTGTCTTGTTCAGGATGGCACTGGGTCCGGAGACTACAATTGGGTGAAAGACAGGAACACACCCTGGACAGCACACCCTTACACAGTTGCTCACATGCTCAGACCTGTGGGCAATTTCACACAGCATATCCACCTACCACATTCACATTCTTCCAGATAAAATAGCTGGATTCATAATACTGAGTGTAAAGCCATTTAAAGGATTATGCCCTTTTTCAAAAATCACGCAACACAAAACAGGTTTCTGCAGCCTACACCCTCTCAAAATGAGAATAATGAGGTTATGTAATTGCGTCCTCATTTCTGGTGTGTTTTTATGTCAGGCCATAAAAACAAAGGTTTTTCATTTTATAGAAAATCATCTAACTATTGTTCAGATTTGTTACACATTCCTAAACATACACTACTCAAACATAACTTAAAACTACCTCTATATTCCTGCATTTATCTATATGCTTAGTGCTGCAGTGACACTGATGTAATGCCTGCTCTGTAGTCATCCTGTGACATAACACAGTATGCAGAGCAACAGATGGACAACAGTCTGTAATTATAGATCTACAGTGTGTCTATGATAAGAGGAGCTGATAAAATGGACAATGAGTGTAGAATCAAGGCATGTACACACAAAAAATAAGCTGGAACATTTTGTAAAATGAAATAAAACAACAATCTATGATTTGTTAATTCTCTGTAAGATTTATTTAACTGACAAAAGCACAAATTTTCCCTAAACAACTTTATTTTATGTTGTAAATATAAACACATTTAGAAATTGTTGCCTGCAACACACTCCAAAAACGTTGGGACAGAGGCATGGTAACAACTTTCTTACCTTTCCTTTTAATTTATTTTTTTTATTATTATTTGGGGATAATTGGAGAGATGAAGATACTAATTATTAAAATTTGAAGTGGAAATTTGCCCATTCTGTGTTGATACAAGATTCCAGCTGCTCATCATTTGCTGATTCTAGGCTTTATAATATGCCATTGAAGACAAAGCTAGACTGCATGCAGAACTGTTAAACACACACAATCTGTGTCTACAAAGCCACACAGTAGCACATTAGAACATGGAGAACAGGTTCTAGCATTGTAATGCTGAAATAACCATGGACTTCCCACTAATAAACATTTTCTTGATGGTATCATATGTCTGCAAACGGCCAACGTTTGCCTTCACATCAAAACATTCTTTTCCCATTTGCATGTCACCCATGCCATGACTTATGAGAGGTTGGCTTTTTAATCTATTGCTGTAACAGTCTGAATGTTCCCTTTTGTCATTAGCACTGAAAGCACAATGTTCATGTTTCATGAAAACAAGCTGAGACTTCTCTGAAAACAGACACTTGCTGCTGTCTATAGGAGATTGGCCCCAGACAACTCGTGAGCAGTTCTGCGTATAATTGATATATAGCATTCTCCTTGGTAATACAGTTCAAAGTTGGATTTCTTGATGCATTGGCTGTTTTCTGAAGAACTCTAAAGACTGTGTGGCTATATTTATCACTGTAGTATGACAATTTCTTATGCAATGTCTTCTGAAAGCTCAATCATATAACACTGCTTTATCCTACATAGACTGGCATTTCTCCAGATGTCTTTAATCATTTGACAATATTAAGTGCAGTAGATAATAAAATACCTGAACTCTTTGCAGTCATACATTGTTGAACTCTTTAACAATTATTTCATTAGGTTTGATATGAAATGATGAGCAATGATCTATTTATCCTGCAAAGTCTGAGCATTTAGTGAATGGTCCTTATAAACCTTGTAGAAGTATAATAGAAATATTTATATTAACTTCTTACTTATTTTGCCCTTGTCCCAATGTTTCTGGATTGCATTGCAGGGATCAAATCCAATATTAGTAAATATTTATAAAATATGGTTTGCAGCAGGTAGTATTACAGTCACACAGCATCAGGGACCTGCAGGCTGTGGGGTCAAGCCTGTGAGGAGTTTGGTGTATTCTCCCGTGCCAGCGTGGGTTTCCTCTGGGTGCCCCGGTTTTCTCTCACAGACCAAAAATATGTTAGTAGGTGGATTGCCTAAGGAGGTGTGAATGTAAGAGTGAGTGTTTGTCGCCCTGCGAAGGACTGGTGCTCCTTCCAGGGTGAGTTCCTGCTTGGATAAGCGGTTACTGACAATGAATGAATATTTCTGAATAGTTTCTATCGGTCCATTCATCATGAAATTTTATCACAATGTGAAGGACAGCTGCTGCATTCAAATAATGTAGAAAACTCAAAATCCTCAAAAATCGAGATACATGTTTTTTTAATTTGACAGTGATGAAATGAGGATGCACTGTTATATCAGAATCAGCTCTTTCTTGCTGTGAAGTATGTATGGGGCGTTGTATGTATTCCTTAAACAGGAATTCTAATAATTTTGCAAAATGTCTGTATTGTTCTCAGAAACAGTACATTCCTCCCTGAATTACTTTCTTTACAGATATTGTAGTTTAATAATACAGAACAATGTTAGAATTACTGGCATGGCTTTTTAATATGTTCTGTACAGATTTTAATTTTATCATAAATGTTTCTACAGTCTGAAAAATCCGACAAACAATAAATAAAAACATAAATACAAAAGGAAAAGTGTATCTGAATTAACTGAGGGTTTCTCATTAATTCAGTAACTTGAGCGCAGAAAAACACAGACAAGTCCTGTCATCTTTTACTGGTCACCAATGGCTTGTTTTACCCCTAGTCTGTGTGAAGTAGTGTGTGCCTCACTGCTGTGTGTATAGTGATGTGTATGTGAAAGTATAGAGGGGTTGCTGACCTTTACAAATCACTGCAATTAGAAGACAAACAACACATTTGTATATTGTTTCTGTGGAAATCATATGTGAGTCATGCTTGATTATAAGTTAGGACCCCTTTCCATCCCCCACTCCATGTGATGGCTGCATCCCCCACTTCCTTTCAACGATGCACCGATGCATAAAAAAACACATGCCCCACTCTCTAACACTTCATATGCTTTTAATGAATTAAGATTTTTAAAGGGGGGTGGGACAAAAAACCAAGTCATGGGTGGTCAGTAAAAGATGGACTGTTTTTTGTATGTGTAATAAACTAAAGATTTTTAAAAGTCAAAAGGAACTTCTTGATTAGCTATGATTAATTTTTGCTTTCAATGTATTTACTGATCATCACGGTTCTGGGGCTATTGAGAACACCAAACACATTATGGAACATACAGAGAGTACAAAAAGGGGGAGTTCCAGTGATTTAAATAAATTAATTAATATATCGTCACTGTCCAATCAAAAGCGTGCATCTCCAAAACAGTATATTTACAGGAGAAGAAAAAAACTTAAATTTTAATGGAAGTCAATGTAAAAATTCTTAATTCCATTTTGGAGCATTTCTATTGGTCCTTTTTTTTTTTTTTTACATATTACCAATGATGTAGTCAACTAAAAATTGGCAAAAATGGAGATGCATGTTTTTGATTGGAGACAGACTATATGTATCATTAAACTGACGTAAAGCAGTTATTCAGAGCTGCTACTGTACTATGGTAGAGAGGAAAAAATGTCCAATTCTAATTTCTTTTTCTGAGATATATGATGATCAGAGCTAGTTCTTTTCAAGAGTGAGCATCTATGATGTCTCATCACATTTATTTTCATAGATTATCTGATAAATTTGGAAGCTAAAATATCTGGCTCAAAATAGCACCAGAAACAAAACCAAGCGCTTCTTCAAATATGTGAATACGTCCTCGTAAAATACAGAAAAGTACAGGTAGAAAGTGTTGTTACCTGTAGGAACCAGGACAGCACAATTTTCTTCTCACCTCTGGCAGTCCACATCCCAGGGAGTGAAACATATGAAAACGTTAATATGAAAAGTTAATATGGGTCCTCTGACCTGGCTCCACTGTGACAGCATCCAGCTGCAGTCCTAAAACAGTAATCCCTATCAGCAAATTCAGCAGAAGCTCAGATGTAGAACAGGTATCCTGTGGTGGTCTCCAGGGCTCAAGTGGTAGGACAGGATTCCACCGCTTCTGTCAGACTCCATTGGTGTTGATAAATATTTTTGCACCACTTAGGCTGGTGTCTTCTCAGGATGCTCTCTCACTCTAGTGCAGTGTAGGGCTGTGACTGTCACACATTGTGTTCCCTGTGTTTTTTTCCCTCTCTTCCTTTCTGAAACAGACACATGCTCCTCTGTCCTCAGGGAAGTCAGGTCTCCCCTGGGTCCTACTACACACCATCTCATAGCAGTAGGAGGGAAAACCCTGCTTAGAAAGGTGCTGACCATTCATTTTAGGATGTGCTCAAATGTAGTGTGACTATTTTCCATGGATGTTATTCTTTTATCTCCAGTAATGATGTGCCTTGATTGGCCATACTACACAGTAGGTGGAATGCACTAATTCATAATTATGATTGATTAAAATAATAACAAAATATACTCGTTACATATACATACACACACACACACACACACAAACACATACATACACATTATATATATATATATATAATTATAATATAATGTATAATACATTTTCATCCACATTACTTAAATCCTTATAGGAAAGTCTGTCCACTCCACTGTCATCTTTGCCATAACACAGAGCAATTTTTCTACCCATAAAAGCCCAGGCTCTTGTCTGTCTGAACTGATAAAAAAATGTAGATTCAGAGAAACACTGAGGGCTGGAGGTTCCTACATGATGTCCCCTGTGAAGCTAGTGATGCAGTGGTTGAGTTGGTACACAAGATCTGCGCCCAATGAGTAACCTTCAGTGTTTGGTGTAGCTTTTTGCTGATTGGATCATGAACGGCCACAGCAACCCTATAGTCAGGATTTACATGGCCAAAATAGATGATTACAGGAATGTAGTGGCTGCAGGTAGGAAGAGAGTGGGGTTGGCTTTATGTGAAGCTCTCATGGATTGTCATAAGATATTTTACATCTTAACCTGTGTATAATTATTATGTTGATATTTTTAGTACAGTCCACTAAATCAGATTTGTTTATAACTTACCAGATATATACACAATATTAAAAACGGATCACTGAGAATGCTAAAAAACAAAACAACTTAATTTGCAAATGAGTTTTTGTGTTTGTTTTTCCACCTCAAATATACCGTTCCACCTTCTGAACTTTATATCTGTTCCACTTCTGAATGTAAACAAACCAGAAAACAGAGTTTCCCCCACAATTGTAGATGTTCTATTTAATTAGATGAACATTTTACTTTGCAATTCGGAAACGGCTTAGCCAAATCTATACATTATTACAAATTATATTTCATAGTGTCACTGTGACATGGAAATTTTATTTATTATTAAAAAAAAAAATAAAAAAAAATTTGACTGCTAGATTCAAGCACTAAAATGAAAAACACTACAAAATTAATGACAGTAAGCAGTTTACAGTCAGTAGAAAAATGCAATGTAAATCTTGCTCAGGGACTCTTCTTTTGTGTTTACCCAGGTAGGGAATCAAACTCAGGCCTGCAACAGCAGCAGCAGTGTTACCTACTGCACTGCATAAACTACATCATTTCTTTATTTAAGGCCACCCTACAGTAAATTTTGTTGCACCTGACGCACATTTGAAGTTACACACACAAAGTTTTGGGCTGGCAGGAGCATATTAGCCGACAAGAAATAAATTCCAGACCACTTTCAACAGTGACACCTGCTGGTTACTGTACCAATAAAGCCATAAGTCTTTAAGGTTAACATAATTATTTATTTATTTTGCATTAAGTAGTTATTAGAGCACAAACCCTCCCCAAGTCACTCATAGAACATCTCCATTCATTCAGATTAGTTTAACCATACAATAGTGCAAAAATGATAAAATATGAAAAGAGGTCTGTAATCAACCATATGCATACAGCGCATATATGCGTTTGAAGTAACAGGTCATAAATGGTCACTTTTTAAAACACATTCAAAAACATTTCAGTAGCTACTGTTACTGAAGTGTCACTGTGTTAGGAGTCAAACAAAAATTTAAAGTGATACGTACTAGGGCACTAGGGTACTATAAACAATTGCTATCATACTGTATTGCAGTATGAAAATTCTCACTGTTTGAGATTTAGAAACAATTTCTTTTCAAATAATCATTAAAAGTTACCAATTTTGCATGGATTTAAAGGCAAAACAAAACTCAGACGTTACAGATACAGACCGAATAAAGGCAAATGTCAGAACAACTTAAGTACATTTACACATATAGTGCAAAACATTTCAGGTCTACATACGGTTATTTTGGAAGGTATGATGATTAAATGTAATTAAAGATAGTTACAAAGATTTAAGGTGATATGTAACATGATATACATACCCAAAATATAACATCAGGAAAAAAGTAGACACTGCAACATCATGGTTAACTGTGGCTTATAAAGTAAGAAAGAACAATAGAGAAAATTGTCTAACTAATAAACGTGCATCTCACATGACAAATATGTCCAGAATTCACTTTTTTGAGCTGAAAGTGCCACATTTGGCAAAGTGATTTCTCAAACATATCAATCTGCATGATTTTCTCTGCACATCAGACACTTAACTGACTTTGATTATCGGGGTTCATCACTCAGAAGCAAGCCTTTTGCTAAGTAAAGTGCGTCTTAAACCTTCAGGTTTACAAGCAGAACTGTATTCTGTTTTCTTCTAAAAGTCAGTTTAGTAGCTGAAACGGAGCTCCAGGAGGTAGCGGATGCGGCACTGGCTTTCTTTATAAATTAGATACTCACTGTTGTAGAAATTGCTGTTTTGGTATTGAGGCTGGTCTATGGCTTTTCCCTGTGGAACTGTCACCTTCTTCCCATCCAACTCAATGAATACATCTTTTGAGGGATCTGTAAATACAAATAAACGTCATAAGATGAATTATTGGGCAAAAATCAACAATCTTGCATTAGACTTCTTTAAGTATCTGCATATTAACAGCTGCAACAACAAACATTTTAAAAACAGTTTGTAAGTACATCTATATAAAAAAAAAAAAAGAAAAAGAAAAATCTGACCTGGTTCTCGTTTTCCACGTGCTACCACACTGTCGTAGCCATTAGGAGCCTCTCTAAGGTTACAGTCATCTACAGTGATGGTATGTTCCCTTCCCAGAGCAACTTCATTCAGAAACATGATTCCAATATTGTTGGAAGGACGTACTGCCAAAAAAAAACAAATGTATTAAATTACAAAAATGGGCAGAGGCTTGGCTGACATTTATCTCATTGCATAATGGTGTGAAGGCAACTCTCCTCACCATAGCAAGCAGATTTCTCATTTTCTGATGCAAAGTAGATCCCTCTGCCCACTCGTCCACCAGAGTGAGGCATTATGCGAAGCCCACTTTTCAAAATGGCCGCAACTACTGCCACATTAGTGCCATGCCATAGCAGCTTCCGGTTCTCCAAATGATCATTCTCATGGAAACGCGCTGCCTACACAAACAAAGGAACATACATGGAAATGCAAAATATAAACATGCGCAGACACACAGATTAAATCAAATGATCAAATTTAAAATGGGATATTACAGAAGTGATGAGATATAAATATATCAATGTAAACCACTGTAGTAGTCATTCGACTCACTGTACACCAAGACACACACACACACCACCATAAAGATCATAAGACCAAACAACACAGGTGTATTTCATAAATCAGAAATATTCTATATCACAATAAAAACCTCAATGTGACACATGAAAAAGAGCTGTGATCAAAATTTAACATCTCACTGCTCGGGAATGATTTTGATCCACTTTTCCAAAGATTGCCAACTGTAGTGGATTCTTAACTTTGACATGATCAGATCAGGACTCTGGTGTGGACACTTTATTAGTACAATATTAACAGTTTAATGTAGAGCTTTACGCAGTTTACAACGTTGGGACGCTCCCTTGCCAGCTGGTGTCTGGACAGGGAAGCGTTTGCTGGAAAGGACTTGCGTGTTACTGAAGGAGTTTTGATAAACATTAGCATTGACCTTACCATGTAGCCATATAATAGGCCCAGCTCCTGCTGAAAAAAACACCCCCCAAACATGACACTTCCTCCTCCCAACTTAACTGACGTCTATACACTCTTGGTATTCAGTCTCTCCCCAGTTCAAAACCAAACATAATTCTTCCAATCTGACCCAAACAAGCGAGCTTCCTCTCAATACTAAAGTGAACCAAACATAATTTTCCTCCATCCAGACAACATGCTTCTCAAGAAATGAGAGTCTAATCTTTTGATCCTTTCTGCTGATGAGAGGCTTGTTTAAAGCAGAGAGGGCTTTTGGTCAGAATTTCAACCTGAATTTTAGGGGACACGAATGAATTAGCAATCATTCAATATTCCTGAAAGCACACCCCTGGGAAAAAAAAAAAAAAAAAAAACTTCTCGTGAGGACTGATTGGTCAAATGGACAACCAGCTGTCGCAGAATTTGAATCTATTTCGAGCAGCTCGCCATCTTGCAGAATTATTACAAGTGTTGTCACATATACAGGGTTTGTCATAACTAAGGAATTTAGCACCCGTTACTGACGTATCCCTAAGTATAGTCTAATCCTGATCACAGCTCTTCTTCATTTTTATATGTTCACTGCACAGCAAATGATTAGTTGCTGTCTCTGACCTAACATCTATAAGGTCAGCCAAACATGGGGTTTTTAATACAGCTGTGTCTGATCCACTTGTTCCATTGTGCCACCACCACATCAGTGTCACAGCAGTGCATCAAATAATTATAGTCAGTAACTGTGGAACTACAAAAGTCTGAATTCATTCTATCACCTCATTTTCTCTGTCAACCGTCCATACATCCACTAAGATGAGTCCACGGGCAGTTGAGTTCAGGTACTTCTCTATGATCTTCAACAAGACAATAAAATAGTACATTTAGAGTATTCCATAATTTTCACTTTTCCACAAAACAACAAAACAAATTTATTCCAAAAGCATTTTTTCTTAATGAACTTTATACTTAACAGGCCACTATACCTTATATTCTTTGGACTTCTTATCCAGCAGTGTAAGATTGCATTTGAGAGACTGGTAATCCTGGTCTGCTGGATGAGGCACTGTCTCAACCATCTCCTCTTTAGCCTTTTCGGACTCAGCTTTAAGGCTTTGAGCGACCTCTATATCTGCCAACACCTAACAGGAGGTGCCACCAAAAAGAAACCATGATGTTATTTTTATTATGTGTGTATGGGACACAGCCATAGAATAACCATAACATTAAAGCATTGTCCAATTTAGCTCAGCTCCCCTGACGATGTAGGTGTATTTTGAAGTTATACAATTACAGGCTGTAGTCCACCTGTTGCTCTGCATACTTTGTTAGCATAATCTTCAACTGTTCTTCAAACCCCAAATGGTAAGTAATGTTTTAGCTGGTGGATTATTGAGCTGTATGGACTACAGCCCGAAATCGTAGAACTACAAAGTGTTCCCGTATGATCAGTGGAGCCAAGAGAATGCAACAAGAGAAACAAAAAAGTAATAAGAAGGTAATGGGATATCTCTGTGCAATATTATGGTTGATAAAAAAATAAATGTATATATAATATATAATAAAATAAATATTTTTTTTTTTACTTTACTTTGAATTATGAAATAGTTTTACCAAAAGCATTTCTTTCTTGCTCTGAAGAATGGAACTATCATTGATGACAGGTGGTCTAGTGCGGCCGAAGTTATGTGGAATAATGGTGAAGAACTTGGATGTGAGCTCTGCTAGCTTATTTTCATTACATTTTTTATTTATGGCATCCTCAATCTCTTCTAATGCCTCAAAGCCTTTAGCAATCTGATGCTTACTCAGCTTCCCCAGCGGCATCTTCTTAATATCTGTGTAAGGAAACAGAATTACCGTATTACTAATTTTCAGTTAAGCATTCCTGCATTGATGAACTGGCTTAGAAGAAAAGAACAGAGCTCCTGTAGCCCAATCAATCTTAAACTGATTACACAGATTCAGTGCAATATCTCACTGTAGACAGGTTCTACAATCAAATCCAACTTCCTACAGCTAGTTCACTGGCTTGGTTGTTAGTCAGGCTAGTCCATTTTAGGTCTAATCTAGGCAAACAAGTTAAACGTAAGTCACACCTAGGTTCATGTCCTTCATGGCCTCTTTAAACATGTCATTATTGAAGATGAACTTTATAAGTCTTTGAGTGGTGTTGTCCAGTGTACAAGGCAGTATGTTCTTCTCTGTCACAGCTCCACAATCTACAACATCAGCCTGAGGAACACATACACAAAGCCAGCAACAGAGTCACCAAAATGATGCTGACAGTTAACTATTCATAAAAAAAACAAATAAACAAATTATTATTCACAGAATCATTCACTGGTAATGTCAACAGAATACAGACATGGACAAATGAGAAAGTATCACCATGAAGACCCTGGACTACTCATGTAGAATCTACAAGCCATTAATATACTCTTTAAATAAATGCTTATATATAAACCCCATTTTCAGAAAAAGTTGAAAAATATTTTATGTAAATTAAAAAAAAGAATGCAATGATGTGCAGATAATTTAAACCCCATATTTAATTGAAAATAATACAAGACAATATTTCAATTGTTAAAACTGAGCTATGTTATAGATGTAATGTGCTGTTGTGTTCTGTTTCGTATTATTTCTGTTCTGTGCTCCCCTTGTCATGTGACTGCCCCCCCCCCCTCTTGTTCCCTGGTCATGTGATACCCTTCCCTTGTGTTTCTAGTTTCATGTGTCTTAATTAGTACCCAGGAGTTTCTTGTTGGTGTGGTCTTTATATAGTCCTTGGCAGTGTTTCCTGTTTGTGTGTCATTTTATGTATGTATGTTTGCTTGATGTTCTTCAGCCCTGTTCTGTGTTTAGCATTGTTCTATGTTTAATTCTGTGTTGTGTCTTGCTCTGGGTTTAGTCTTGCTTTGTGTTTAGCCTTCTTGTTTAGCTCTTGTGTTTTATGTTTAGATTCCTTGTTTAGTGTTTAGCTGTGTCTAGCGTTGAGCCTTGTTTTGTGTTTAGCTCCGTATATAGTTTAGCCTAGTCTTTTGTGTTTAGCTCCTTAGCCTCTGTATTTAGCCCTTTTGTTTAGCGTCCCTTTGTCTAGTTTCCTTTAAGTTATTGTAATAAACCCTCCTGCACTTACCTCCTTCCCTTACTCCCACACACCCAGTATTATTACAATAGATATTTTAAAAAATAATTGCCTCGATGTCAGAAACATATTCCAAAAAAGTTGGGACGGGGAATTGGTAAAGTTGTGTAGTACTCAAAATGAATAAATAAATTAGGTACAGACTGTGCAGACAAATAATACAAGAATTTAACAAAGACATTTCTCCACTTAAAATAGTAAACAACCCGAGGAGATTGAGTCACATCAAAATATCATAAAAATGTTCAGAAAATCCAAAGAAAACTAAATACAGGTGACAAGGAACCAAACCAATACTGAATGGCTGTGGTCTTCAGGCCCTCTGGTGGAACGGAATTAAAAACAGACAATTTTATAATGGATATCACTTCACTGGCTCAAAAACACTTCAGAAAACCACTGTCTGTGAATCCACAAATGCAAGTTACAACTCTCAAATCTTCAGTATCCAATTAAAAACTATGCATCTTCATAGTTGTCAAAGTTTTCATTTATTTCATCGTTTGAACAGTTGAAGCTGTCCTGCACACTGTGTGAACATTTTATGATAAATGGAACAGTAGAAATGCTCTAAAATTACTTGGAATAAAATATTATTGCATTTATTTCCATTCTCCTGTAAAGAGTTTTGTAAATACATACTTTTCATTGGACAGTGATTAAATGCAATAATATGAACCATGTTTAAACACAACCAGAGGGATCTCTCACCTACCACCAACAAGACAATCACATGTCTCAAACTCTAAACAGCGCTGCAAAAGGTAAGACCATGAAGTATGAGACAACAGAGATTTCCTCATAAAACTTGACATACCTAGGGTCCAGCTGAGCCCCCAGCTCTTCCAGTACCTCAGCTTGGTATGGGCAGAGGAGCAATTAAGAATTGAGAGATCTAGCCGCCAGTACAGAACCTTTATAGAATCTTAAGAAAGATGGAAGCAAAGAAAGACTTTGTCTTTCCTGAAAGGGGGGGGGATTGGATGAGAGGGCCTTTTCCAATCCCAGTGAACATGGTAAAATCAACAGTAGCTCACCACTGGTGGCTGGGTGAGGCCTAGCTCATCCTTGCTGTCAATTTGAGCTTGGCAAACCCAGGTACTGGAGCACAGTGGAAGAATGGCTTGCCCCAGTAGCACTTCAGGTCCTCCAGGCATTTAAGAAGCAAAGGGAAAGGCTTATTGGTGGAGGCTGAAGTAGCGGTGGGAGCCTCTTCTTCCCTAAAAAAAAAAATTTGTGCTTACTGTTAGGTTTCCTTGGAGGCAGAGCAAGCGATATGATGCCTTATAGCCATCCATCTACAGGTCTCAACGAAGTCCAAGACGTCTGGTACAGAAGTGTTAGGCGGATCAATAGGTGTAGCCACATGTTCAGACAAAATGGCATCTCTCTGTTCCTCAGGCTCATGGATGAGGAGATGGGTGAGAAACTTTGAATAATCATCATCCATATCCTTCTTCAGAACTCAATGAGGAAGAAGAAGGAATGGGAGACCCCAAGTACATAATTCCCCCCAATGAGATAGGGCTTGCGAGGAAGATGGGAAGAAGCCTCTGATGCTATGAGTAAAGGTTGGGCGCTGGTGGCACAGGTAGCCGCAGCTGCCTGGTTTAGATATGACTTCCGGAGCATGGAGGACGGTCATGCATGTGATACACAGGGTGTAGAATCCCGTGCAGTGACCAAGACACCATGCAGGAACAAAGAGCCATAGATGATCCAAACTTTAAAAAGTCATGCTCATGAGCAAAACATGTACATTTTTTAAAAGTTTGTCTGTGAATATTAAGTTGGAAGAAGAGAGCCACAGAAAGGCAGAACAAATGATGAAAGACAACTATAGGTCAGATAGAATTAGTATTTTGCACTTGGTATTTTTGGGAAAAAATAAAAAATAAAATACGACAACATTTTCATCATATACTCTGAATAAAGAAAACAAAAACAATGATACTGTATCAACCATAAATCCTAATAATGGGTTTTTCCATTAAACACTCCTAAAAAACAAAAATTAGGGGCATTATTTAAGAGTATGAGAGACGTAACTGCTGAAAATATTTGATTTGAGTGAATTGTTTTGGTTAATTACTTACCTTCACTTCAGCATCCTGATCCCCATCCACCTCAATAAGAGTGTACTTCCCTGAATGAGAAACAAAGTTTTCCCGATCACTCCAAGTGTTCTTCGTCTTGTCTTTGAATTTCTTCTCAAAGTTCTTAATGGCAGTATCAGCATTTGAAGGGCCAGCTAAATTGTTCTGTCCTGACTCTCCCTGATAAAAAAAAAAAGAAAATGCATCTTTGAAATTCAATGCTGGGTGGGAGATTGTGAGATGAACCTTTTAAAAAAAAATGTATATTTATTTTTGCTAATTGTTACACAATTTTTTTACAGTATATATATATATATATATATATTTATTACAAAACATAGTTCCAAAAATTTTAAACCAGGATTTCCCGCAGTGCTTTACAGTAAGGGTGGCCGCCTTGACAACTTTGTCCACCCCCACAATTCATTTCGTGCAATTCGTTCAGTTTTTTTTTTATTAAGACTTCTGATGTGTTTGCGCGTGGCTTTCTGCTATGTCCAGTGACCCGTGATTAATCAATCCATTGTAGAAAACACTCAATAATAAGAGATCCTTCAAAGTTCCAAAGTACATTCTGTGACTTATCCCTCAGTTTTCAGTAACAAACACACGTTCTGAAGTATAATCCAGTGTTTAAGGCGAGCTGTGTGACGTCTCCGAGTTTCGTCCCACGGCTATGTGTACATTGATTTGAATTTGCACTAGATTCGTGAACCGATTCACTCAATGAATCGCCTCTACACTCAACTCATCGTGTAAGTTCCTCAAAGTGTCCAAACACCACACAGAGCTGTATTACAAGTTTAACCCTATATTTAATTGAAAACAGTGTTGTTGGCAGTGTTCAAAATTATATAAAACATATTTTAATACAAAATTAACAATAATAATAATGACATTTCTTTATTTCCACATTGGAAATGTAGTCTTTGCAATATTTTCAATGAAATATAGTGTTTAAATGATTTGCGCATCATTGGAATCTATTTTAATTTTACTCAGTACCCAACTTCTCTGGAAATGGGGGTTTGTATTTCAAAGACACTGAAAATAATACAGCTCATTATCACACTATCTAGCCATATGTTATCTAGCCATAGATGTAACCATGAGTTACCACACCAACAGCTCATTTTTATGTACCTGAAATATATAAATAATATAACAATAATGCCATCAATAATAAATAAAATATTGCAATATATTTCAAAAACACAACTTACCACTCTGCCCCATCTTGTCCAACAATAGTACTTTCCTCCTTGGACTATAACTTGAATTACATAAAATTTGTTGTTGTTATGCCCTATGTTTGTCTGGTTCAGCATACAGTCATAATCTTCATGCACCTGTAGGGCCAGAAATAACTGACATATTGGAGTTTTCACAGAAAATCATTTAAGTCTTTAAGACCCCCAACAGGGTAAATCAAATTTGTTTTACCTTGGTAACAATGGGGTGTTGTTTATATGCTAGATGTGCAAAATAAGTTATCAGTGCCGTGGCTGACTGTGTTCTAAAGACAGCTATAACAGGTGAATTCAGCTTGTCAGGATTTCTGATGTCACAACCTAAGACAACCATCCCCATTAACTTGCAGGGTGAGGCTTTCCAGGTAGTCTCAATTTACAGGAGAGTGATGGAGCAAAAGGGGTACATGAAGATAGAATGGGATAAATGCATATTCCCATATCTAAACATAGTGAATTATGTCAAAAAGTGCAGATTAAGCACATATATTTTGTTTCAAATCAGTGGCCACTGAGAATGTAATGCCAGATTTGTATAGTTTATTGTGCAGCACAACATAATATGGAACAACAAGCTGTTGTCTAAGTGCAGATAGCAATTTCCTTTGCAATTTAAAGCATTTTTTTTTATTTATCGTATAATGTTTGATTGTTTAGGTAATTATTTTATAAGTGTATATACTACATCATATTGTAATTAAAAGAAAACTGTCCTAACCTCAGCATTTGATAAACTACAAAAGCTGTCTGGTTTCCTCTTGGAACAAGTCTGAGGTCCTGTGGCCTTCAGAGCTTCTTTAGCAGAAGTGAATTTGTCTTTAACTGGTGTTTTAGGCTCTTCCTTCATCTTCTTTCCTCTTGCTTTAGCTGCAGGTGCTGCTCTCTTCTTAGGTGGCATTGTCTGTTCTTTTCCTAAAACAGTCATAGCAGTTAAATGTTTATCAAAATGGCTCATGTTTCATCTAATGTAGTACCCATAGAAATATGTAATTAAAATAAATAAATAAAATTACACCGCGACCCTGAACTGGATAAGAGGTTACAGATAATGAATGAATGAATGAATGATAACTAAAATGGTTGCCCCCTATGTTGTAGCAATTTCTCCTCTTCCTGGAATGCCTTTGGAATATAATAAAAGTCGATATAGTAACAAAGTACAGTGCAAAGTTCTAGTCAAAATGGTCATAAATGACATGTAATTGGATTAAATACAAAAGAATGAAATACACATTATACACATTTTTGATATAGACTTCTTTTCTCTGGGAAGGCTTTGTTTATTTCAGTAAAATAAAACAAAGCCACATTCTAACAGGTTTACAACAGCATGGCTCCTTAGTAAAAGAGGCCAGGTGTTGAATTAGTCTGGACCTGTCACCCATTTAAAAAGACTTCTTACATTATGAAACAAATAAAAACAAAATAAATATATATGAGACAATGACTTATTGAATAGCTGAAACCCTATAACAGGCAAGAATGGCAAAATATTTTAATTTCAAAACTTTAAGAAAAAAATATAATTTCTCATTTTCAAAACTTGAAATGTTGTCTTTGCTCTATTTTCAATTAATTATAGGGTTTAAATTATTTGCATATCATTGCATTTCTTAAATCTAAAAAATAATAATAATAAAAACATAAAATGTGCCATCCTAAGGATGCAAAACTGGAACATGCGACTGAAATTTAAAATAATGGTGGCCTCTGAGTTTCGCACAGTACTTTAAGTTCAAGCACGTGCAAGAGATGTCTACACAACATGAAGAGAGTAGACTGTTAAGCACGAGAATGAACGAGTAAGTAGTCTTAAGAAAGGCCTGAGCCATATTTACAGATGTAGGGCGGTCAGTGATGTGGATTTGTAAGCCGAGTCGTTACAGGAGGCCTGTCCGGACATGCCTGGGTTTACTGTAAATAGTGCCGCTAGTGACCGCTGAAGTGAAGCATCTTTTGGGAAACAAACAAACAAACAAACAAAAAAGTACGCAGGCGGATATTTCCACAAGGCTTGGACCTTGCTAGTTAACCAAAACCACTTGCAAGAATATTTATGCTCTTGCTGTTACTCGACTTTCCCTTTCCATATTAAATGATGCAGCCGTTTCAATCTGGCAAATTTAAGGTGGAATGCCGTATTGTAATGAGAAACAATCGAAGCTTAACCAATGAAACCTAACGGTTAAAGACTACATACAGTCGAAGCACACAGTCAAAGTAAAAAGGTCTAAAATGTTGCTAGCAACGGTGTAACCTTAGCTACAACCTGCAAACTCGCCTCAGAGGCTATAACAAGTTAGTTACCATTCACTAGCCATCTAGCACGAACACTATCCACAACCCATAACACTCTCGATATGGGCTATATTAAACAGCTTCTTAAAAACAACTCACCGTCTAAACACACTGAACTAATGTGTTTGAGTCACGCAGAACCGAGTAAATTGTTCCGCACTGTGTATGAACACACGCCCACTCTTAAAGGGGAATCCCATACATATTTCTAAAGTTCCAGTTTAGTTTGCAATTTGCTCAAAAATGCACCTTAATATCATTTTGTAAATGATCACCGATATAGGTATTGACACTTTGGGACCTATTCAGCTACCATTTGTCAATATGTGTATTGGTTGATAGTCTCTGAGACCAATAAAACCTAGGAAAATGTAAAAAAGCTGTAAAGGTTGTAAATTATAAACTGTACTTTGTCTTGCTCCACAATTTATAAGTTTCCAATGGCCATAAATGGGATTAATATATAACCCTGTTAAGGCCATACTGCCAGATTATCATATACTACTTTTATGGTGATTATAAATATTATAAAAGTTGCACTAAAACAACTGGTGTTTTCAAAGACATTCGACAACTGGAACATTGTTCTGCTTCAAGAAACAAAGAATAACTAAGAATCTAGATGATTGACAATATACCTCCCTGTAACATTTGAGTAATAGTTCAAGAAGTTTATTGTCATTTCAGCAGTATACAATGTTTATAGTACACAGTGAAACGAAATACACTCTCTGAAAAAAGGTATGATAGGTACGTTATTGGTGACTGAAGGTACAAACAGTGTAAATGTACCATTAAAGGTACAACAGTGTTGTAGTGTGTGTGTACATTGCATTCTCTTCTCCAAAAGGAGAGGTTAATATCAGTAAGATTTCATTATAGGACTATGTGATATATAACAAAATAATATAAGCCTTGGAGATGAAATGAGGTGTATGAAATCAACACAACTATAACATCTACAGTTAATATAGAATAAGGTACAGTTGTGTTCCCTAATTAAAGGTACCACCACAGTGACAATTATCTGACAGTGTATTAATGAGACTTCCTATTACACACCAAAAAGTAATGTGTCCTAGACAGAGGATGAGTTATGGATCAAGAAATCTGATCATTATTAATTACATCTCTCCAAATAGACAGTAGATGAGCTTCAAAGGTCATCAACTTGAAGGTTGTCAGTTTCCTGCATGTACTTTAATATGATAAATGCACATGGCCTTTTTTTCATTCTGTCTCTGATTCTGGTCAGACTACATACATTAGTAGAATTTGTCATCATAGGAAAAAGACTTTAAAGATACGAGATAGTCCCAAATTTAAACACCTTACTTTATGTGTAGAAAAGACTAATATGGCCTAAAATAAGTCCACCCAAAAGACTTCTCTACATTTGTCCATGAACAAATCATTTTTCTCTATCCATGGGAATTTGCCAATTATAATTTATCAGGTCATTTACTTTGGAATTTGCTCTCAGCATGATGCCTAGATTCCCGCTGACATCACACAGAAAAACAGGCTAATCTACTAGGCTCTTGATAGTAGCCTAATTATTAGTTATTTAATGAACAGATTGAAATGAACTGTTGTGCACCTAAACTTACACATTGGTTAGATGCAGAATAAAACTGTATGTTTAGAAAATAGCTATTTTCTGTTTTATTAAAGAGTTTTTAATGGTGTATTGATCATTAATTCATTTTTGTAACCGCTTATCAAGTTCAGGGTTGCGGTAGGTCCAGAAGCCTACCCGGAATCACTGGGCACAAGGTGGGTTCACACTCTGGAGGGGGCGCTAGTCCTTCACAGAGCGACACATACTCATACATTCACTCACACACTCACACCTACAGGCACTTTTGAGTCACCAATCCACCTACCAACGTGTGTTTTTGGACCGTGGGAGGAAACCAGAGCACCCGAAGGAAACCCATGCGGACACGGGGAGAACACACCAAACTCCTCGCAGACAGTCACCCGGAGCTGTGTCCCTGGAGCTGTGTTACTGCGACACTACCTGCTGCGCCACCATGCTGCCCAATGTTCTATGAACTTTTAAAAAATATTACATAATAACAAGTGAACTAGTAAAAGAAGAGGGGATCATGATTGTGTACGAAGGGTGCTTAACCCAAAGGCTCATTCTTTGCAACAAAAAAATGGGTTGTTTCTCCAACACTAATGCTACTTCTGGGCTGGGATGCCTCTGAAAATTTCAGAGTCCTAGATATTTTAGTTGCTGTGCTGACATCATCCACTAGATGGGAATAGCGGTACAGCAGAAAAAAATAGTATGCATGTCCTGATCCTCCAGACATCTCTCTTATCTCCAGACGTCTCTTATTGTGTATCTCTTGGATTCTTCTGGTAATTGATGTCCATTTCTTTTTATTGTTTGGCTGAAGGTTTATTCCTGTATTCGTGAGCTGACTTTAGTGTTTGGTCCAGATGCAGAGCAGATGGTTTGGAAAGTCCAAATAAAAACATAGCCTACCATTTAGCATTACCTCCAAAACAGTATGGACAATTTGAACAAGTAAATATTTTTTCAGCTATTTTGTAAAAATTAATATTTATTCATTGGAAGATTCTAATAAAAATCAGCCTTTTCTGAAAGGCTTTGCACCAACAGTATTTAATATTCAGAAAAAATAATTTGGCTATAGGAATGTAGAAGAAAAGAAGTGAATGTTAATAATCAATTAATTGGCTGGTAAGGATTCAGTTTGTGACTGAATGTGGTTGGGTTAACCCAATTCAAACCTGTCTACCCTGTGGCCTTAGTTACACTGCCAGAGAGAACATCAGTTCCATTAATACAATCCATTAAATCTACTCTTCTGTTTCTTTGAATGGGGAAACATGGGGAAATCCAAAATAAAGCCATATTAAGCCATAGTAAGGTCATTGGAGCAAGGGACAAACAAATTGAATGAGCATCTGACTATTGCTCAGATTGAAGCTTTAAGCATTGGGATCCAAGAACGTGAGAAGATGTGTGATTATTATTTTCTTTTTTTTAAGCAAAAGCTTCAGAGAAGCCCCAAGGGACAGGCTTGAAGTGATTTAAAGTGATGCAATAAAAAGCTCTAGAGAGAGAATGGTAACCAAAGAGATAAACTCAAGTTTTTTTGTGTTTGCTTTTTTTTTAAACCATTTCTAGACAATCTTTGTACAGCATCCAACAAATGAATGCACAACTGAGCTCTGAGTGACTCCAAAAATCTACTCAGAGCCTAATAGGGTGCTGTGAATTGACCACTTTATGGCTGGACTCATCTTATTATGTCATGTTATTAGGAATGTAACACTTTCTTAAAAGGCCCGATTTATATAAACAAAGATTAAAATCTAGCATTGTAAAGACATGACCAATATTATCGTTAAATAAAAAAATAATAATTAAATACATTTTAAAAGTAATCAAATCAAACACTAATTCCAGGCTTCATATAAAACACATTTTATTTACATAAATTACAAGAAAGCACGAACCTGAATCACCAAAAATCTACAATAAAAACATCCTGTATATAATACATTGAACAGATTTACTATCATTTTACTCCATGTCTCAAATAATACTTTCCAAAAAAGAGGGGTATACAGTTTCAATTGGCATCCCATGGATAATTTCTAACTAGTCTCAGAGAAAGAGAGAGAGAGAGAGAGAGAGAGAGAGAGAGAGAGAGAGAGAGAGAGAGAGAGAGCTGGGAAATTGTACTCACAGCACGTTGAGAACAACAGAAGTGGCCTACTAGAGTGGCCTCCTTTATATCAGCAAACACCTGTTTTATTGACTAGTGATAAGATTAATCTGTATACCACATTTGGCTGATGGATGGAACTGTAATCTTTCAGAGAGATGATGTTGTGGAGTCCACTACTTCTCTTCCGTTACACACTGTTGGCACAATGTTGGAGGCTGAAGCTGTAAGGCAGTAGTGAAAAATATCATTAGTGACAGATTTCCATGTGCCATCATAAAGAGACTCACTATCAGTTTAACTCACATCACTGCTCTACCACAGGCAAGACAATATCACAGTGCAATATCACTGTGTGATAGTATAGGTATAAGATCTTGAGATGCTTCATTTTCAGCTATGAACCCATGTAACTTCAAATATAAAAAGCCCTTAAAATACCAGCTGTTTTCTACATAATGTGAACATTTCAAATCAAATGAACCAAAAGAAGCCTTCCACATTCACTCTTTAGAAATGATTAAATGGTCAATGGTGCGGTACCTTGAGAGAAGCTAGAGCCAGGTCCAGTGGTGACGCTGAAGCGGGTGGTGGCCACTCTGAGTGTGGTGACGTTCTTCTGCGGCTGGAAAAGGATGATGTGGATCTTGGGAGCAAAGAGGCAGCCCAAGACCACAGAGCCACTCAGACTCACGGAGATACACATGGTGGTGGTCTGAACCTGAGGGAACACAAATAAACTCACCATGAACTTTACATTACTGAATCAGCTGAAGAAATCCCAGTTAAAGCATTGACTGGATTTGGATTGTTTTGTACATGTGCTCAGTCATTACATCATCTGGAATAGTTTTTGAGTATGTAATACCTGGTGCACTCGAATATCCACAGAGCATATGTAAAACCAGTCTAGTCTGAGTATGGTGTTTCTGCACACAACTATTCCCATAATGAAGTGTGAAACAGAAAGGGAATAGTTACTGCTGCCAGCCTCAGACCCATCAACATTACCCAACACCATCAGGTACACTGAAGTAGAAATAGACTCAGATCAGCAACACTGACTGATGCTTCCAGTCTGTTGCACCATTAATGTGGCCCCAGATTGATGTCATTATTTTTATTATTATTTTTATTATTAGTAGTAGTAGTAGTATGTAGCATAATGGCACTTAACTAGTGATACAGTAAATTATTTCTATCAGTAGTTTGATCAGAGGAGGATGGATCTCCTTTGTGAGTTGGTCCCACCCAAAGTTTCTTCCTCCAGCCTCAAGGGAGTTTTTCCTTGCCACTGTCGCCTTCAGCTTGCTCACAGTGAGCTTTGATTCAAACAATCTGATCCTATTCTAATTATGTAAAGTGACAATATGCTTTGTGACAATGTCAGTTGTAAAAAGCGCTATATAAATACATTTGATTTGAATGTATTTCTATTTAATATTTTGTTTGTTTATTTGTTACTAATACTAGGCAACAGTCACCCTAAAATGACAAAAGAGTGGGAGAATGTTTGAATATGGAATTAAAATGATATCTTATACTAAAATCTATACAAATTATTTGTATGTCTAATGTATACTATGTAAATAATTAGAAGACGGAGTACACTAATGTCTGCAGAGCTGTGGCTCAGATGGGAGCCAGTTTTACACATCTGATTAAATTAATATAGTGTTCTGACATGAAAGGAATCTGTCATGGTTTTAGGAATAAACATAAAATAGTTACAGTACCTTTTACAGTACATGGTACTTCTTAAAATTTTACCACAAAGTAGTAACATTTAAAGGGAACAAATGCTGCAATCTGTAGAAAAGCTCCAAAGAAGGTGTTTTTTACACCTGTGGCAGCTCCTCCAAAGTCTCTAAACACACCTTTAATAGACTTTGAACGCATGTGTGATGGAGAATATGTAAGAAGTGTGTAAAGGGGCTTTCCTGCATGCTAATGTAAGAGCTATAAAGTGGCAATTTTTCAGAGAAGAGACTGCAAAGGTCAAAGAGAAGCAAGAAAAAGATCTAACTAATCAACAGCAATGTTCTAGTGAATATCGTTTTAATAATACATTACGTTCGGTTGGTTTACATGTAATCTACCATCAGGAGTTGTACTACAAGGCTTCTAATAGCAATGACAATTACAGGGTCCTGTTCGTAATTATAACATTACATCAGCTGTGATTCTGATCTGTTCTCACACCTTATAATAACCTTAATTATATTTTTGATACATAACAGTACATTTTAATATGTTATATAAAATGCTGGGGAGAAATGTTTCTAAAAGTAATTGCTATCTGTAAATCCTTCTGAGTAAATTTATTTGAATTTCTTTATTTATTTAATGAAAGTCTCTTGCGGAATGTATAATTGCTTGTAAACTGTATAAAGATAACACATAATGGGAAAAATATATCTTCCATCAGATGCATGTGTAAGTGACACAATTATAGTTGCATTGAAGAGAGATGTTGTGCTGTCCCTGGCTCCTAATGAGGATGTTTATTAAAGCTAGAGAAGTGCATTAGTATAGTGAGGCACACACATATATGTTTTTTTTTCCTTTATAATGAGTTTTGAGTCATCCAAATTAGTAGGATTTCTGTTCTGATAAAGTACTGTGAAAAACTCCTCCTTAAATAATGAGATGGATCTCGTCTAATTGGCCAAAGCATTACTGGAAAAGGTGAATCCCACTGGCTTTCATATTACCAGAAAAATTAATAAAATAAAATTCAAGGGTGGCACGGTGGTGCAGCAGGTAGTTTCGCAGTCACACAGCTTCAGGGACCTGGAGGTTGTGGGTTTAAGTCCCGCTCCAAGTGACTGTGAGGAGTGTGATGTGTGATGTTTGTTGCCCTGTGAAGGACTGGCGCCTCCTCCAGGACGTGTTCCTGCCTTGCACCCAGTGATTCCTTGTAGGCTCCGGACCCACCACGACCCTGAACTGGATAAGCTAATAACAAAGAATGAATGAATAATATTGAACATAGATACAGTCACTGAGAGTGTTGACACTGTGACCTTGGGTTTATATTTCCCACGTTATAAAAAAAACTGACCTTTGCAAAGTTAATGGAATTTCCTTTAGGGTCAGCATGTCTTGGGTCATTATCCCTGAGTGGGTAAAATCTTGACAGCACTGGGTTCCTTACAGTCCTAGTACCACTATTTGCCTCCATACTTTAGTTCTTCACTCTCATAACAATACAGCTACATCACATTTTATCAGTATTATCTGTGCTAAATAGTCCATGGGTATGAGCGTGTGAGTGTGTGATGCCCTGCAATGGATTGGTGCCCTGTCCAGGGTGTGTTCCTGACTTGTGTCCAGGGATTCTGGATAAAGGCTCCAGACCCCACGCAACCCTGAAATGCATAAGGATTACAGACAATGAATAAATGAATGAATGAATATCAGTACCCACTCTGTAATTACAATCTTTATTGAATATTATAGTGTGAGATTAATGACTAGTTAATGTGATCCAGGGGATTTTAACATGTACATACTGTAATTTCTATATTACATAAGTGTTACTGAACCTGTTTTTTCATATGTTACCATTTTATTGTAGATTGCTGTCTTCATTCTGAAAGATCTACAAAGAGCACAGCATTGCTTTTTATTTGCCAAAAATAGGTTTGGGAGAGTTTCTGAACGAGGAACATTGCAAAACAATAAACCAAAGTGCTTTAAATAATGCAGCACAGAGTTAGGCCTTGAGCCGTGCATGGAAACGTCGTGTTCCTCTTTCCACAGATTTGAACAGTCTGACTGCTCTGAGTGTTAGAGACACGTTTCTGGGGAATTAACTGATTTCAGACCTGCTGAATCTTCTCTGGATGATGAAACCCCACGCTGGCCTATGATCTGAACTTGATCGGTAACATATCACCAGAAACATGTGATGAGATCTGTTCAAATGCAATGGAGTGTTCATTAATAAGCTAATTTAGAGAGTACCATGGATAATAAATTAACCATTGTCCATAACCTTTATTAATGTATGCCTTATTATCCATACATTCTAATGTTTATATTATATACTTATTTAATAATATAAATCACACATACATGATTATGGAGGACAGCTGAATAATGAGGAAATCATTTCTGTCTCTTTTCTTTTAATTCTCTTTTCTTTTATTTCTTTTATTTCCTGGTGCCCCATTTTACTTTAAGGCAAGCCTAAAGAATATTTCTCTTATAGATAATAAGACTGATTTCTTTTTTCAGTGCATTGTGTGAAACCATGTATGCAGAGAATGGAGGAAGAAAGGAGAGTGAGCGAGAGATTCAAAAAGACAGAAATAGAAAAGAAAGACTAATAGACTGGTAGGCAGAAAGACAGACAGAGAGTGGTAATAGGACAGAAAGAGACAAATGGATAGAACGTGTGAAAAGCAAGACAGTGATAGAAAGAGAGAGAGGGAGAGAGAGAGAGAGAGAGAGAGAGAGAGAGAGAGAGAGAGAGAGATCTGTGTGTGTGTGTGTGCCTGTGTAGTTAGGTTTACATCTCTCAAGCACACCTTGCTCCCCCAAGTCTGGGCCTCAGCTGGGTTTCAGGCCCATGCTTTAACACTCCACCACACACTGGAACACACTGCACACACAAAGGGACATCTTGTTCTTTTTGTCTCTCACACTTCTTTGTTGTTATGGAAGCAGGGAATCCCCCATGCACACACAGACCCACATACACCTTTCTCTGCCTCCACCCCTCTCAGTGAACTAAAGGGAAAGCCCCCTACAGCTGTTACCTTAGGATCAAAGTGCATCGAACCACACCAGACACAGGCCAATGCACTAAACATGACCCGCAGTGCAGTGAGTGTGTGTGTGTTTACACTGTGCTCCTAAAGGCCATGTTACACTAAGTGTAGAGCTGGGCAGTTCCCCTGGTTTTTCCCTCTGTCCAATTATTTATCACAGTCTACAACAGGGGTTCTCAACTCAGGTGGTCTTCCGGCCAGTACTGAGGGGTATCCAGTGGTCCATAATGGGTCTGTGGTGACCCGTAAAAATTTGTGGAAAAATAACAGACCTAACACACACACACATACACACATACACACACATACACACACACACACACACACACAGACAAAAAAAAAAAGTTTATACATGATATAAAATGAAAAACTATACTGGAAAATACAATAGCACAACAAAGTACAACAATGGCACACAAAGCAGCTTCATCTATTTTTTTTTTGCTTTGTGTCTAGAAACAAAATCTACTGCCTTGACATTTTAGTCAAATCCAAAACACACAGAGGTTGAAATATCCAGGTCTATAAAACTCAGCTCTCAACATCCACAGTAGTGTGTCTCAGATCCAAACTACAAAAGACTCCAGTGGATTGAAGAATTCACAGGACTAATGTCTTGAAAATATATTCAAGATTTTGCATAAAGCAGTTAGTAAACAAGATATCCTTCTTTTGTGCTAACAGGCATATGGCATTGTTTTACATAGGTCTGTTTTTGTTGTGGGCGGCACAGTGGCGCAGTCACACAACTCCAGGGACCTGGAGGTTGTGGGTTCGATTACCGCTCCGAATGACTGTCTGTGAGGAGTTGGTGTGTTCTCCCAGTGTCCGCATGGGTTTCCTCCAGGTGCTCTGGTTTCCTCCCACAGTCCAAAAACACATGTTGGTAGGTGGATTGGCCACTTAAATGTGTCCGTAGGTGTGAGTGAGTGTGTGTGTGTTGCCCTGTGAAGGACTGGTGCACCCTTCAGGGTGTGTTCTTGCCTTGCACTTAAGGATTTTAGGTAGACTCTGGACCCACCGCGACCCTGAACTGGATAAGCAGTTACAGATAATGAATGAATGAATGTTTTTGTTGTAGCACCATTTTGTCCATTACTGTACATGCTGCTCTTAAAGAGTGGTCTATGATTGGTCATTTTTATATTAGTCAGATATTCTCTTCCTGTTAAAGCAGGCTGGCCTTGACAAGATTTATAGACATAATCCACCAGAGTCTCACCTCCACCTCCCGTCTTCTTTACACTTAGGCCTATCTTTCTTTCTTATCTGCCAAAACCCCAAATGCTCTTCCTTCCATTATACTATTAGAGAGTCATCCAAAAGATTCTAACAGGATACTTTGTCTGCTTCCTTCTATTAGTCTGTCTTACACACACACTCCCACACACACACACACATGTTTTTCTTTTTTAACAATGTCACCTTGTGGGAGAGAAATCATAATGGAATACATTTTTGATTGAGGGCCCCCTTTTTGATAAAGAGTCTAAGTGTGAAGATCTTTTTAAAGTAAAAAAAATAATAATTCCTTCATATTGTGTAACTGCTTCCTCCTATTCTGTGTCACCCTGTACGAGGTGCAAGTCCATCACAGGGCAACACACACTCACACCTATGGACACTTTTGAGTAGCTGTATACCATGTGTTATCTTTTGGTCTGTTGGAGGAAACTGGAGGAAGCCCATGCAGACACAGGGAGATCACACTAAACTCCTCATAGAACCTCTTCATTGAAAATGTAATTTTATTTGTGAAGTCCATCCATCCATTATCTGTAACCCTTATCCAGTTCAGGGTCGCAGTGGGTCCAGAGCCTACCTGTAATCATTGGGCGCAAGGTGGGAATACACCCTGGAGGGGGCGCCAGTCCTTCACAGGGCAACACAAACAATCACACATTCACCAATCCACCTACCAACATTTTTTTTGACTGTGGGAAGAAACCGGAGCACCCGGACGAAACCCACACGCACACGGGGAGAACACACCAACTCCTCACTGACAGTCACCCGGAGCGGGAATCGAATCCTCAACCTCCAGGTCCCTGGAGCTATGTGACTGTGACCCTACCTGCTGCATGCATTTTACAGTGAACACCATCCTACCACACAGATACACACTCTTAATAATAAAGGTGCTACAAAATGTTCTTTGAGTGATGCCATAGAAGGACCACTTTTGGTTCAATAAAGAACGATTTTTGCTGATATGATTAAATGGGTAAAGAACCTAAAGACAGAGTGATGGATTTTTAACCTTTAAAAGGTTCTTCACAGATGCATTTTGTAACCACCTGGCCCTGTCCTGTACTGTCTTGTGTCTGTTTTCCACACCATGTGCTCATGTAGTACATGGCTCTGTTTGTTGTTGTTCTTGTCTCTGCCCTAGTCCTGCCTTAGCTCCGCCCTCTCGTCAGTGTCTTGTTTGTAGTCCTGCCCTCTCATTATTAGTCCCAGGTGTTCCTTGTCAGTGCTTTGTATTTATACCCTTTGTTTGCTGTGCTCCTTTGTCGGTTTTTGTGTGTGTGTTTTCTGTGTCTCTTGCTTTTCATATATCTACCCTTGTTCACAGCTGTCTGTCTGAGTCCTCCTGTCTGTTTCAGTGTAGTGTAGTCAGTGTTTTTACACCTGCTCGTGTTTGTTTTGTTTTCGTCCTGTTTAATAAAAGTGTTTCCTTGCGTGTACGTCCTCCTCCTCGTCTGCCCTGAAAAGCTGTGTCACATTTCTTAATCCAAAATGGTTCTTTATGGAACCAATGGTGGTCCTTCTGTGGTATCACTCAAAGAACCTTTTGTAACACCTTTAATTTTAAGAGTGCCCACACAAACCATGGTCACTGTTAAATGCAAAAGCATATAATCAATGACCAAAAAGCCCTGTAAGATTATGTAACCGTTTTTCTAAAGGTATTTGTCATTATGCTCTTGATGGAAGGAGCTTCACAGCAATTCCATTCAGTGTTTTCACAGTGCAATCATTTGCAGGAAATCATCTCCCTCTCCCTTTCTTCTCTATTGAGGAGCTTTTCAGGCAGATGAAACGAGAGCTGCTCCTTTTATCATCACTATAGACAGTCGATCAAAGAGATTTATCTATCTGTCATCTGAATCAGCAGGTAGTGGCCATAAGCCAAAGTCACTGAATCAAACTCTTATAGATACAGCAAATAAATATAAAAGGAAAAACAAGAGTGTGACAAGAAGCTATGAAAGATTTACATCCTATACATCACAATCATTTCAATGAGAAATGAGATGTTTTACGCTGTCGTTGTCTGGAGAGTGATTTAAACCACTCGGAAAGATATTCTCTCATGGTTCTGTTCTCAAAAAAATGGTGATGTGAATATGAAAATATGTCATACCAGAGATTTGAGCAAAAGGTTTTATTAACAATAGTTCAGGAGATTCATAAAAACCACCTTTCCTGCTCTAGACTGATGAATTTCAAAGGTATTGAATAATACCAATGTTTAATTCAAACCCCTTGTAGAATAGAAGCCAGTTCCATTAAAGGTATTCAATAGGTCTGACCTAGGAATACATCTGCAATTATGAAGCATGCCTTTCTGTTACCGCCTTCCTACAACACTTCATTATTACATGGCTTCAAATATCACTGCTTGGAAACTCATTTAAAAACAATCATTCCCCAAATCCTAGGCATCCCAGGCAGCAGAATGTTTGGAGGATTATTCCTGTTAAACCATTAGGCATCAGACAGCATCAATAATTATTCTATTAATGACTTAATGTCTATTAAATTAACATTTTAGGCATGTTCACACAGACTGCAGTACTAGTGTTCAGACTGCAATCACTGCCTCAGATTTTAATGTGATTTAATACATGATGGCGTGTAGTAATGTATATATTATATGTATGTATTCATTCATTGTCTGTAACTACTTATCCAGTTCAGGGAGCACCGAAGGGGGTGCCAGTCCATCACAGGGTAACACATACTCACTCACACCTATGGACACTTCTGAGTAGCCAATCCACCTACCACTGTGTATTTTTTAAAATTAAACATTGGTACTATTCAATACCTTTTGAGATTCATCAGTCTAGAGCAGGAAAGGTGGTTTTTATGACTCTCCTGAACTATTGTTAATGAAACCTTTTGCTCAGATCTCTGGTATGACATATTTTCATGTTCATATCACTAGAAGGAAACCATGTGGAGGACATACAAATCTCTTCACAAATAGTCACCCGGAGTGGGCTACAAACCCATAACCCCAGTAACCTGTAGACTGTTGTTCAGTTCAATTTAATTCTAATCTGGGCTAATTAAAAAAATGTGTTTAGACTTTTCAGAAAAAAGTGTCCACAATAATGACAGACACATTTTTTAGCTTTTCACTGCATATATGAAGGGGCAGCATGGTGGCACAGCAGGGAGTGTCGCAGTCACACAGCTCCAGGGACCAGGAAGTTGTGGGTTCAAGTCCCTCTCCAGGTGACTGTCTGTGAAGAGTTTGGTGTGTTCTCCCTGTGTTCGTGTGGGTTTTCTCCCAAGGTCCAAAAATGCACATTGGTAGTTGTGTGTGTTGCCCTGTGAAGGACTGGTGCCCCTCCAGGGTGTGTTCCTGCCTTGTGCCCAGTAGACTCCTGGCCCTCAACTTGATAAGCGGTTACTGACAATGAATATTTCCTATCAGTAAAATTATTTTTCAATAGAACAGAAAATGTAGTGGATCAGCATTTCTGGTCTTCTATTTTAAGGTGTTTTTTTTAAACTAGCACTACACTGCCAACATTGCTTGCAAGCATCAATATAAACTCTTAAAAATGACACAAATAACATACACTGAATAAAATTGTGAAAGACAGATGATTTGTTTATGTGTTTATTAATTGTCAGGCACTTTTTATTTTTCTGAATATTTCCTGAATTTAAATTCTATTTTGACCAAGAATTGTGTTGCATCAGAAGAGTGAATATTAGTTGGGATGTTCAAAAGGGTCATAAAACATTAATTTGGTCATTAACACAGCTGGAGCTTGAGTTGATAAACAACAAAGATACTTTTTTTATATCCTTTTTGTCTGATCTTTGCCTGTGGTGCCAAGAATTCTGGAGGGCACTGTACATGGAACCAATCCAATTAGAACACACATCTAACACAGCCTCTGTTTACCTTAAGGTTGCCTTTTTTCTGTTCAGCTCTTATACCATCTCTTTATGCTAAATGTCCCTACAACACTGTGACGAACAATGAATCTGGTTTGAGTGGTAGAACACAACACAAATCTGCTTACCCTGTAGTCGCTGGCTGTGACATAGAAGATGGGCTGGAAGGCGAGCCAGATGATGCAGGTGGTGTACATGGTGAAACCGATGAATTTTGCCTCGTTGAAGTTCTCTGGGCACTTCCTGGTCTTGAAGGCGTAGAAGGTACAGAGGATGATGAGGACGCAGTTGTAGGTCAGGGACAGCAGCATGCTGGAATCCTTGCTGTTGCACTTCAGCCGTACTATGTCTCGCCTCTCGGGACTGATCTCCTTCCTCACGCCTGGGGCCTCCACTAAGAGCCAGACCACCACCACCAGCAGTTGGCAAGAAATGAGGCCAGCACAAATGGCGACTTGTGAAGCTGGACTAATGAACCTTGGCCTTTGGGCACCGTCTTTGACGCCGTTGAAGATGCGAGCAATGCGGTTGGTCTTGGTCAGAAGTGCTGAGTAGCAAACAGCAAATGAGGTACCCAGGCCAAGACGACGTAACGTACACACTACTGCCGAAGGCTTGGCAATGTAGATGAAAGTAATGCAGTAACAGAGCAGCACTCCCAAGAGCAAAATGTAGGAAAGTTCTCGTCCACTGGCTTTGACCACTGGAGTCTCATTGTTCTTCAAGAAGAGGCCAATCACAAAGAGCGTGCAGAGCATCCCCAGGCAGGCAATTGTGACAGGTCCAATGGCCCAGGCATCCTCCCAGTGGATGTACTCCTCAGGCAAGTCGTAGCAACCAGTGAGATTGGCAAGAGGCCACTGTCCAAAGCTGCAGTCTGCACAAGTGAACTCGTCCAGGAGATACTGGTAGGGCTGGCAAGGGATGCAGATCCAACAGCAGACATCTCCAGGCTGCATACTCTTGATTTCGTTCATTCTGCAGGGATCACTGCACTGTGAGGTAGGTACTGCTTGGTTCTCCCAAGGAATCACACTAGTGTTCAGAGACAAGCTCTGGGCCCAATAGCCCACCTTGCGGTACATATATGTGCCATCCTCTTTGTGGTAGTGGAAGATGTTGTACCGGCCCAAGCTGTCCCCATAAGAATCAAATTGGACTATGTTATCTGTATCAACAGGACGAAAAGGTGCTGTAGAGACAAAAAGCAAACAAAAGGCAAGCCATGAGGTTCAAAGAAACCACAAAAAGACTTCCCTACATCTAAGAGCTCCTGATATTCCATGGCAGAAGAGGAAATATCCGATCCCTTAGCTGCATCTTTATGTAACAGCCTCTTGCTTCGCTTACAAGCTCAATCTCAAAAGCCTCACTTGTCTGCTATGTAGAAGCTCTGGACACAGGTGCAAACAGTTCATTTACATGATTGAGGCCAGGAGGTTGATTCGCAAGTCTGCCTTGTTTCTATGATGTGATTTCACAGTCAGTGAAAGAACATCAAATATAGATCACTTCGGATGAGAAGAAATGCTACAATTAAATTTGTTTTCAAGACATTGATAAGATTTTTTCCTCTGTGGTTTTGTGAACAAGCCATGCAACAGACTTTATCTATCCAGTGAGGTCCCAGTTTTCCAATTTCATTTTTATTTTTTTAAGCAAAAAATTTACAATTTGTACTATCATTACCTGATCTAGTCGCAATTAATAGCACAGCACAAAAAGGGACGCAAGGGTACACTCTTAAAAATAAGGGTACTACAAAGGTTTCTTTGAGCAATGCCATAGAAGAATTACTTTTGGTTCCATAAAGAACCATGTTTGTTAAAAAGTGTGGGTGTTTGTGTGTGATGAAGATTAAAAAAAAAATCACTTTATATAAAGGCTCTTTAAAAGTTATGTGATTCTTTAAGGAACCAAATATTATTTCATGGGATTACTCAAAGAACTCTTTGTAGCACCTTTATCTGTGTTAAAATGAGTACACTGTATTGGAAATCTATTTTTTTTTATTGAATGTCCTTCCCAAAAGCCAAGTATATATATAAAAAAAGTTGTTAGTAATATAGATTTAAAGGGGACATCTGGAATTGTGGGTAAACGCTGTTTTCTGCTTTGTTTATGTTTAGAAGCTCCGTGTCTTTTAAGGTGGAACAACTGTATATCTGATTGTTTGTATGTGACGTTTAATTTGTCTGTAAGATATTATTCACTGTTTGAATTATCACAGAAACTCAATTTTAACTACAGATGTTTAGTTTTATAATGTAGTTGGCTATCTCCCGAATCTGGATATCAGAGCAAAAATAAATTAATATTATCCACCAATGGAGCAGGAATAGAACAAGATCTTCATCTCAGTTTGTGCTTTTCAATGTTTCAGTGTTCCCTCCATTGTCTAAAACACGAGATGCCTTTGCTCTTCCATGAGCAGAGAGAGAGCCTAGTACACTGGACTGAGACAGCTTTTATGTTTTTACCCATTTACTGACACTGGGTCTCCGTAAACAAATTAGACTGGTTTTGAGCATGCAAACAGACTGGAGAACAGCCAATGGTGAGAAAACATCCTCAGATTTGTAAAAAGCATGAACATCGCCTTTAACATAAAATATCCTTCGGAAAAAATATCTTCCTGTTTGATTGATTTAGCATAGTTCAGGAATCTTACTCTGAGCTCAGCTGTTTTTTAACAGGACCCACAGAGCCACTTATTCATTTTAGAAAACCTGTTTCCTCTGAGGCATCAAGGCTGGCACAAGTGTGGACAGCTGTGTAAATACAATCCAATGACTGGTGGTCTGTTTTTCCTCTATAGTCCACACTTGGCACTGAACAAGGTGTCCTTAAGTTTGTGTGCAGCTGATCCAGAGCAGTTTTGTCTAATATATGACTCACAATCAGAAAATACTGACCTACAAACACAATGGACTGGAAGGATGCCTGGAGTCCAATCCACTTCACTACAACTGTTTTCCCTAAAGGGCACTTCATAGCTCCATTGATCTTTTTGATTAGGCTTTAACAGAACAGCCAGCAGGACATAACATCTGAGACTGAGACTACATCAGTACAGTCTGATTCTAAAGCAGAGCAATAATGCCAACACTAGCTCTTTGATTTGACCAATTTATTTCATCGTAAATCATAATGCTATAATCCGTACAGCATTTCATAACCATGAGGCCATGGAGCAAAAGTGGGCTGCAAAACACCATCAGATTGTGCTCTGTCCAATTCTAAGGTGGAATGAAAATACAGGCCAGTGGACCATAGTGGGCTAGGCTTAGCATATAGCCGTCAAAGGCAGGAGGAAAACTACTTTATTAAGTAGAGAGAAAGAGATTTTTTAAATGGTAAACTTTACTGACACAGCAGAAGGCTTACACTTGCCCTAGCCACTATAAACAACATATAATACCAAATAAAATCACATTTTGTGGAGGCAAGCACCAAAATTCCCTATATAAAAATGTGAAAGCAATAAAGCTTTCTTAGTTTGTTTGGGTTTTTTAGGGTGTGTGTGTTTGTGTAAGAATAGATGGGGTTCTGAGCTGAAAAAGTTGAGAACTCCTGCTGTATAAGAGACCACCATAAAAGGACATGTTCATCTTCTAGGATAAGATTACAGATTACATCTAATAAGTGTTGCAAATTACGCAAAGATATCTCATTGTAATATTTACACTGTATTACACACCGCTGTCAGTAGTGTGACAAAAGCAGTCTCAGAGCGTGCAGCTGATAATTAAAGTCTCAGTGTTGCAACATGAGTTGCAATAATTCTCCTGAAGGAATAATGAAAAGAATCTAAATAAGGCTCAAAGCTAGTGCTGGGCGATATGAGCGCAAATCAGTATCACGATTAATTGTACATTTTACCAAGATTATGATTAATAAAAATTATTTATGTTTTTTCTTATTATTATTTTTAACCCTCACGAGGCTTGTGCTGTAAATATGCTCCAGTATTAAAGCTGGGATATATTTTCTAATGTTGCTGTTAACGTTCCTCTCTTGTTTATTGAGCACTGTTTTTATTTGCTGTGTGATTTTGCTTTGGTCACTGTTATTTCTCAGCATTTACAGTTGACTTCTTTTTGTTCACTGTCATCTTAATTATAGTCAAAACACAGCATGTCCAAACCACAGACGCTGCGTTTGTCTTTGGTACGAGCTGCTTGAGTCGCTTGGTCAGCCTCTGTATTTAGGTTGTGGCGATGGGGCAGAATCACGTGACTACAGGTTGGTAGCATGGTTTTAAAGGGACAGTACATGAACACACAGTGGGGAAATAACAGAACAAAAATAATCGATATAATTGATAAAGACAATATTATGTAGATTAGAAATTCTGAATGTCGATTTCGATTAATTTTCAATTAATTGCCCAGCCCTTACTCAAAGCTCTGCTCTCACAGTGTTTGTCTAAGAGTAATCAACTCTTTATGTTCAGTCAATTTGTCTTTCTCTCTCTTACTCACACAGAGGGATTCAGGAGCAAATTAATAACATGACAGCCTTATTAACCAAAGGAAATGTAGCTACTCATAATGTGTAACTGTCATTCACTCAAAAGTATTTATCTCTATGCCTTCCAAATGTCTGGAAACACCCTTCGTTAATTGAATTTTCAGTCGAGACAAATAAATACAATATACTCATCGATCAGCCTCAGGGACTCTACATACATAAGATGCACATGCGTATTGTTTTTGTTATTATTACTTACCATTCAAAATATTCAGAAGAGTTTGATTTTAAACAATCTTCACATTTCATTCATTGAATTTCAGCTTCTCATTATCTAGGGAATCCCAAACCCAGTCAGTGATAAGTGTTCTTTGGCTGTCACACCATTTTTCCTAAAATACCAGTAGTGTTTTATTTGATTTACAAATGTTATTTCATGTTGTCTATATTTTTTTCTCAGTAATGGATACTTGCGAGCTCCACATACCTTCAGATAGCTTAGGAATGATGTAAATGTATATATAAATATCACATTTGGGACAAGCTTTCCATTTTTTCTACAAGTGGAATATCATATGCATAATCTCATCTTCACTGGAAATCATTCTTTGTGTAGTTGGAAGTTAAAGAGATTTAATAAATCAAAGATTTATTACATTTTACAAAAGAAAATCTCAACTCTTCCCAACCCAGAAACAGGGTTTATAATAACCTGTTACTGATGGACTGGAAAATAATTCAGTGAAGTGTGGTCTCTGATTTAGGCACAGTACTCTGTATGATACTGCAGATAACCTCATAGTACATTTGCAAGTAAATCGATAGTGACATAGCTTTTATTGTTGTAACGCTGTACTGCAGAACATTGCATTTGAAATGGTACAATGCTCTTGGAATTAAACAGTGCAGACTGTCAGCTTTCATTTACATATTTACATCCGTGCTGGCTGAATTATATTGGGATTACACTGTTTATATATAGTCTCTCCATCCCAGAGCTCAGAGGACCACAGGGAATTGAAAAAATGAACATAAAATACATAAAGTTGTCATGTTTAGTATTTACTGTATGTCCTTTACCATTCATGACCGCTGGAGGTCTGTGACCCATAACCTCATTAAATGCACTAAATCCTCCCCTGGAGATACACTGCCAAGACTGTAACACTGCCATTTTCAGTTCTTGCTAATTTAAGGGGCTTTCTTCATAAAATGCATACTCAATGGTGTCCAGGTGTGGAGAACGAGTCATACACCACCATGCCAATATGTAGTGTGCTTTAGAATATGAGCTGCTCTTTTAAGTAGTCTAGAGACTTTCAAAATGTTTAGCAAATCATTCTGTTATTGAGGATGTGGGTGGTTTGCATCTTGTGGTGAATGTATTATTCTCTCTATAGATGTCACTGAAGCCTTCATTTGTTTAGTTATTCTTGGAGACTTGCTTTGCTTTCACTATTCTGGTCCTCCCTGATACAAGAACACTTGTTATATTCTGATGTACAGAACTGTCCCAGAAATAATCCTACACATTGCAGTCCACAGTTTAGTGACGTCAGGAAAGTGCAGACATACAGCACAAAAGTCCTCAAGGGTGCTAGTTTTCAAAGTGTGAATTTAGGAGAGGTTTGTGTGAGGTGGCCCAATCATTTAAACTACCAAGCAAATACATTTTAACACATATTGGAATTTCTCAAACATATCAAAAATGGTTCAGAGAAAACCCATCCACCTTGACCTTTGCCTTACCTTTATCATATTATTATTACTGTTTTAGTAGTAGTGGATTTAGTGGTAGTATAGACATGGACCCTTGACACAAAATATCAGATTAGTGACTCATTAGTACTCACCATCAAACTTTGTCCTCAAGATGTGTTCTTTGTAGAACTTTTTTCCATTCAGTGGTTTCATGGCGCTGCAGATTTTGGTGCTGTTGGGGCACACTGCTTGTCTCATACTGTGCAGAGCATGAGCCATGGCATACACAGCATTCATGACAAACATGATCTTGGATTCTTGCTCAAACTTGCCATCTCTGAGTGAATGCTTCCCACAGTTGATGTCATGCAGGCTGCACTGGAAGCGGTTCTCCCAGAACTCTCGGAACCAGGGGTTGCGCGTGTTGTTGTAGGGATTGAGGTCAGTGAAGTACTCTGCAAACGGTTGGATTGGGTATGAGGCAAGCTCAATGGTGAAAGCTCCATCTGCCACTGTTTCACTCCCTCTCACAACACTCTCTTGTGCCCCCCAGCCATCACTGGCCACCCAGATGAAGGACACATTCATACGGTTTGCTGCCACTAGAAGCTCCCTGGCATCCTCACTTCTTGTGAAGAGGATCACCACTTTCGCATTTGATTTTTGCAACAATGACCTGATCACTGCTTCATAACTGTAGCGGTCCATGGAGCGGCTAACTTTGGCTGAAGTTGCAATGCAGATCTGCAAGGCCCTGGCTTCCTGCTGGAAAGCATCTATACCAGTCTCTCCATAGTCCCCCTCTGAAGCTACAGTGGAGACATAGGTCCAGTTGAAGTAGCGCAGGATCTCAGCCATGGCCTTGGCCTGGTAGAAGTCCGGGGGAACAGTTCGAGCAAAATAGTCATAGCGTGACTTATCGCTAAGCTTAGCACTAGTAGAAGCGTAGCTGATCTGAGGGATCTGGAAAAGTCGTAAGAGGTTGGCCACCTGCAAGAGAACACAGAAATATGTATGAGACAGATTCAGCAAAGGCAGTCCTCTGGCAGCTTTCTGCATCCATGCTGAGAAAACCACGAACACAGAAATGTCTGTTCGAGATTAAACGAGCTATTTATGGATCTGATAGTGCTAATCGCAGAAGGGTTTTCACTCCATGAAACAGTAAGCAAAATGAAAATGGATTATGAGCTGTGTAATTCTTATACTAATATACTCTCATAATGACTCATAGCGCTGAGAGGAAAACACATTTCCATTTTCACAAAATATTCAGCTATGAAGGCTCATCATTTTTAACAACCCACACAGAATAACAGTCACAGTAAGTGTACCACATATCATTCAGCAGCTAATAAGCTCCCACTGGGGTTAGTCTTAGCCATCGTACAATCATGTCTTTCTCAGGAATGAGATTACAGCTACATTCTCCTAGTTCTGCAGTGTATTCCCAGCGATATAGGAACATTAAATAAAAAGACTGTTTTGGCAGCTCAGGCAAAATATAGGACACACTGGGAAAAGAATGACACTTTTTTAAACAGGAGGTATCCACTTCAAGACCCTAATCACTGTAAACTACACATTATGTCTTTAGTTAAGCTGTTGTAATCTTCTGAACGCTCACTAAATGACTCTGAAAATGAACTCCTGTAAAATTAAAAAAAAAAAAAAAAAAAAAAAAAAAATATATATATATATATATATATATATATATATATATATATATATATATATATATATATATATATATATATATTATGATCCGTGCACATGTAACTCCTCTCTCACAGTCTTCACATTTGCATTTGTGAGAGGGTTTACAATCACTAAAACTTTTCCATTTTCAACCTGGTGTTTTTGCACCCTCTAGTTTTGACATTGATATGGTGCTATACAGGAGTTTGTATTTATTTAAATCAAAGGACATTTAGTCACGTGAGTCCTAAAGGTTCTGAATTTAACACCTTTTCTAAAAACATAATGTATAATATATAGTGGAATAAACTAGGCATACAGCCATATTTTGATTTACAGAGGACAGTTTCAATCTGTTTTTAGATATGCAGCAGCGGTTGCTCTAAGCTGGTGCCCTTTACAGAAGGAGTCACTGTAAAACTGCAAAATATGATATGATAACAAGCTTTAAATTAATTATGGAATGTCTTTGATTGATACAAGTTTAAAACGTATAGAATGAATTAATATTCAAGTGAATCAGAGTTGGATTAGTGCTAACTTTGTTCTAGACCATAGCTAGACCATTAGCAGTGTTGTTTTTCTTGATTTCTTTACCCATATTTGTTATCAACATTGTTTATAGTCTCAGCTCTCAACATTTAGTCAGAGTTTTAGATTAACTCAGATGTGACACCCAGGCCTTTCAGAGGCAATGTTGCCAAGCCATTTATTCGGCATGAAGACCACACCAAGAAAGAGGCAGAGTGTTTTTCCAAGCTGTTTGTGTGAGTGTGTGCTCTACAGTGCAGTGCTGACTGAGCTTTGCTTCAGGCTCTTCTTCACAAGCCTAAGGGGAAGGCCGTATGATCACGCCATAGAAAGCATGAAAGAAAAGACATGTTCTGCTTGTGGCCTTTAGCTGTTCTCCCCTTCTGTTTTCCTCTGCACTTCTTCACAACACAATGACTGCCATCGCAGACAAAAGATTTTAACACATGTATGCGCTGAGACTAGTGTTCAACACTGCTGGTCAATTGACACACTTGGTTGATTTTGGTTGATGTTGAAGTGGAAAAATAAATACAAAAAAAGTGCTGCAGTTTCCTTTCATTTGTTAATCCAAAAATTACATATGAAAAGAAAAATGGCTCAGTGAAATTTATCCTTCATAACATTCAAACCTGCTTTTACAGTGTCATCTTCAGTAACTGCCTTATGTTCTTGTCTCTCTGTTTAACTTATCTGCTTAGTGTTTCTTCATCTTTACCTTTGTTTAAGAATAAACCACATTTGTGGCTCAACACACAGTAAACACACCTCACCATATTACATAAAGTCATCTGCAAAAATGTAAAGTTTATAATTTGTCTACTACTTAATTTTAAGGCATTGGTGAGACCCTATGACTTACCATAAGCTGGGTATCAATCCAAATATTTCACAAATATTAAGCACAATAAAGAAATATTGGCAAAAAAAAAATATTCCATCCACTACACTTTTACGAATAAACTCAGATGACATAAGCTCATGTGATAAGGGGCAGCAACAAAAGGAGCCAAATAGACATAATTGGGTGGGCTTTTGCTTGAAACAATATCAGCTTCATAGCTGTTAATATTAAAAACACACTTTTTTTAAAAAAGGTTGATTTAATATTTATTTGTTAGGGCTTCAGTGTAGGTATGAACCAACCAAAATGTCATTGTTATTCGATTATCTGACTTTTCCACCTTTTCCAGCATAATTTAATTTATTTGATTTTTTTCAATATTTGTGTTTTTTGGGCCTTTTCCACTCTGGTATTTTATGTACATATTCATACAAAAAAACTTGTTGGATGAAAACCTAATATAGTTATGACTTGCTATGTCACAATATTGTGATCATTTCTTTATGAAATAGTAAGTCATGAGTAGAAGAAGCTTTCTCATTATAATGAATTACTAAAAATCTAAAAAATGAAATAAAATAAATAAAGTCAATGAAACAGACTTCTCTATTTATATGAGCTCTTGTGGACAAAACGAAAAATATCTGTGGTAGTGTAAATCTCAGAAATGCATGTGATTAAGCAAAAGAAAACAAGCAATCCCCAGTCCATTTTACAGCAGTATGACATCTGAGTGACAACATATTACAAACAAAGGTGTCAGAATGCTCCATGAGCATTATATATCAGTCATTTATTTGAAAACATTTAAAAATCCTCATTAAGACCTTCCAGTAATGAACTGGAAGCACAGCTGCACTGCATTCAGTTTTCCCACTACCTGCTTTCTATAGTTTTCACAGAGAGGCCAACACCAAGAGTTCAGCATACATTTTTTATATGTGTTGCTATAGAAACAGTTGGGAAGGGAATGAAAGGTTTTCTTTGAGAAACAGAGGTTAATCTCGAAAAACTCATCTTCCCTGGAGGTTCCTCTTCTCTGTCGAGATCAGCTTAACTGGGAGTTTATTGTCATACAACATTATCCCAAAAATCTGCCCTGCTTAAGTGGTCCTGACAGCCCCTATTCAAATGGGCTATGTTTGGAGACAGCTGCCAGGGAGGCTTTTTGAGAGTGAATGAGAGTTGTTTTCCTTTGCGACCAGTTCTATAACCATAAACAATATTGCACACTTCCAGACACAGAACAGAAGCAAAAGCATGTTTTAAAAACCTAATCCTCTTTTTTCACAAGTTAGTTTATACAGATCAGTTCAAAACCTTCCACATGCTGAAAAAGCATCAGTCAGTCATAATACAAGAAACATGACAGACGTAGTGTAGAAAGCCAATTGACTGATTGATGAGCCCAACAACAAACCACACACAATTACACTTACATTTTCTTAGTGCATATTACTCTCACATTGATACTGTATGTAACAGGGGTATAACACATGGGTTCTAGGTGAAAACACATACGCGCTGTGTTATTGCACTTATGCTATTCTTCTTTCTAGGTTTTAGCACTGGCCTTGCTCTAGGAGTGTACTAGCTGGAATACAAACTCCAACCAAACACAAAGCTCTTGTTTAAGCTGCTCTGGATAAGGCACCTGTTAAATGCCTTAAATGTAAATGTTAATGCAAAGGTAACAATGGATTAATGTGGAGGAGACCATTCATTCTGGAATGTGGCCAAAATTCAAACCCAATCCAATACAGAGTCATGATAGTTTTTCACAGCGATGGATCTTTAATTACATTACTGAACCTGCAGTGCTGATAAGCACTTAGTTGTCAAAGAATGAGAGCAAACTCTACAGCGCAAAACTAGTGGAAGATGACAGTAGGGGACATGTAACATAAACACAAAAGAGGGGAATTAGGTGCACACACTTTACCCTAACACCTATAATTCATATCCATAAACACCATAAACAACATGCTACATTACCAAGAGACTGGTGCATTGTGGAAGCTGTCACATCACACACTGCTGTCTCCGTCACTTTTTTTTCTTGCACACACACACACAAACACACACAGCGCTAAACCTCTAAAGCATGGGATGCCGTAACACTAATGCCCAATCCAATACAGAGTCATGATAGGTTCAGAGCCTACCTGGAATCACTGGGCGCAAGGCGGCATCACACTCTGGAGGGGGTGCCAGTCCTTCGCAGGACGACACACACTTTCACATTCACTCACACACTCACACCTATGGACACTTTTGAGTCACCAATCCACCTACCAACATGTGTTTTTTGGACTGTGGGAGGAAACCAGAGCACCCGGAGGAAACCCATGCGGACACAGAAAGTACACACCAAACTTCTCTCAGAGAGCCACCCGGGGCTCAAACCTAGGACCCTGGAACTGTGTGACATGACTTTAATAAGAAATCAGATAATTAATGAAAATAATTGCTTGCTTAACCACAGACCAAGTCCCCCAGATTCAAAGAAAATTTTGAAACTTGAAAACTGAGAGCCATTGGCAAGTTCAAACTCCAACTCGGGAGATAAGGGTGGACTTGCCCCTCCATTGTGGGAATGACTTGCACTCTGCAGGATCTGAACACAGAAGCATCAACTTCTGTCAGAGTTGGTATGCTATTACTCAACACTGGGAATAACTCTCTACCAACTGAGCAAACTCCATTCTTATACCACTTCTGGTGAAAGTGCTGGTGCATTTAATGATACTGCATATAGGTTCTGCACAGTGCAAGGTGTTTCCTTGATTAAGGAAAGGGCTGCCCTCATCCTTCTGTTTTTAGATTCCCATCACCAGAAGTTTCAACCTTTGAAATTTACAGACTTTCTAAAGTTCCTGTGAGTCTGGGGGGCTGTGTCTGTTGCATCACAAGCAGGCCAGCGGTTCGTGACAGAAACATAGTTAAATCAGTGAGATCAGAGATGTACTCCACTGCTCTGTAACTCAAGGTAACATTCAGCACTGCAGAGCAGAGGACAGCGCCATGTTCAGGTGAATAAAACTGCTTCTGATTCAAATGTCTGCAGAGCTCAATGCTGATGGACAGTTAGATGCCTGAGACTGTAACCAAAAGTGGCTTTACACAGCAGAACGGAAGCCAAAGCAGTTCAGCAGAAAGTGTTCCATACCCAGGAGGCACACACACGAGTCAGATAACAATTTACTCACTACAGCCAGTGTGAAAAACGTGTCCCACTGAACCAGTGGCTCACGCTAAATCTCAGTGGACCATTGCTGAAGGTTTAAAAAAAAATAGGCAAAACTAAAGACTATGCTGTATTTATAAAAGAAAATATATGTACTCCACCCCCCACCTCACATCATCATCAAAATATATCATATGGCTGCGCACTTCTTAACATAAAAAATGATTGTGCAATTTACTGTATCTTTATAGCATTTTAAAACAAGATGCTGAGGCAGGCAGCAGGGTTTTCACAGTGATGGATCTTTAATTACATTACTGAACCTGCAGTGCTGATAAGCACTTAGTTGTCAAAGAATGAGAGCAAACTCTACAGCGCAAAACTAGTGGAAGATGACAGTAGGGGACATGTAACATAAACACAAAAGATGGGAATTAGGTGCACACACTTTACCCTAACACCTATAATTCATATCCATAAACAACATGCTACATTACCGAGAGACTGGTGCATTGTGGAAGCTGTCACATCACCCACTGCTGTCTCCGTCACTTTTTTTTCTTGCACACACACACACAAAAACACACAGCGCTAAACCTCCAAAGCATGGGATGCCGTAACACTGATGCCTTAGCAACAAAATTTCTTTACACCTGTGGTTAAATCAAGGCAAGCAAATGAGAAAAGTAAGAGTCATTTAATTATTAGAACACAGCCCAAATTCCTCAGTAATATTACATTAAATTTCACAGTTTGCAAGACCTTGTAGTACATTGCTTTTATGTTTCATTTGGCAATAAGTCATAAGTACCCATGCTTTAAAAATGTGGTCTAAAAATAATTAACAAACAGTTTAAAGCTCTTTTTAATTTTTTTTTTAATTTTTAATTACAGCTTACGTAATGACTAGGTGCATAAAAAAAACAAGACTCTCACATGTGTAGACAATAAAATGAATGGTGTTCTGTTCCCTAAAAGCACATTTCACTGATGAGTTAAATATGATTATCAAAGGCTGAACTACAAGAGGCAGCATGGTGGCGCAGCAAGTAGTGTTGCATTCGCACAGCTCTAGGGACGTGGAGGTTGTGGGTTCAAGTCCTGCTCTGGGTGACTGTCTGTGAGGAGTTTGGTGTGTTCTGTCCGTGTGGGTTACCTCACTTTGTGCTCTTATAAATGTGGCTAATGCTGTGACTGGAGAGACTCGGACAAGGACAAAGACCATTCTAAAGCACTTGGAGCACATAAAACTGACTGGGTTATTTTGTCTTAAAGTTTGTGGGTTGGTAGCACTGAAGCACTGAAAGGTGATTTTTTTTGTCCCATTAAAATATATTTATTAAGATGTTAAATTATTTTTGACTGTGTTCAGCTCACTATAGTCAGATGGAATGACTGCTGTGTCTATAAATGACATATTGTATGAGCTGAAGCACATCAAAGATAAAAGTCAGTCACGTAACGACGAAGAGTACAAGTCTGAATCTTAATCTCTAAGTGGTGCACTATAATGAAGGACTAATCTTCGCACTATTCAATCGTATTTAGATCAGCATTTCACTAAAGCTGATTAATTCTGATTAGTTTTGGGCGGTTTCTGCATTGTGCTGGAAGGAGCTGAGTGGTTTAAACATGTTAGACACGGAGCTCATAGCTTCTCTCACAGACTCAGCTGCTGACAGCCTTGTATTCAATTAAGTAAATTAGCGCTGGAGTGCTGCATGGATTTGTGGGCGAAAGTTGAGTGGATTATTCCAGGAAAGAGGATGACTCTCCAAATGAAGGAGCTGCTCTTGACATATGAATATGAATGTGAATATGAATATGGTATGTGCTTCACACATGCAGGACCACACTTCTCCACAGAAGGAAAGCTTAACCATGAAAGAGCAGGAAAAGAGCAACAGGGCAGAATAGAGAAGTGTGACAGTCCACTCATGTCTCGTTCATTCACTCAGCAGCTCCACAGTGGAACACTGTCAACTCAACACACTGCAACAAACCACCACCATCACACTGACACTTCTCTCTCACACACACACACACACACACACACAAACAGACAGAGAGAAATTGATTTGAGAGATTGTGTGTACCGATAGACAACTTGCTTTTATCCTTTTAAAGAAATCTTCAGGGTTTTTCTCCAAACCCCCAAAGTTCAGTCTTAGAAGTTGGTTGCGTTTTATGTTATGAGTAGTTTCTCTCAATCCAGCTAATCCAAACTGTTTGGGTGATGAAGTCTGCACTCTCAGGAAAACTGCCATTGTGTTGGTACCTTCTGCTGTCATTGGTGGTACCCTCAAAGGTGTAAATTCAGTAATTTTAGTCAGGGATCATAATTGTACCTTATTCTAGATTTTAAAACCTCCAGGACCTCTATTATGTTAATTTATTTTGCACAGTTCTCTAATGAAGATTACAAATATTAACCTCACTTTCTGGAGAAGAGAGTGCAATGTACTTTTAGGGAACACAACTGGACTTTTAATCCACTTTTGTACCTTTATAGGTACATTTAGAGATTGAACCTTCAGTGACAATAAAGTACCTGTAGATTTTTCTGAAAAGTGTAGGATCAAGGTGGTCTTTATTTTCTTTATACACTACAACTAAGTTTTTCTTTCTCTGTAATGTCTTCTTGAGTGCTCCATATCCTTTCAGACCCATAGCCAGGGAAAGAATGGACAAGAGTGGATTTATTCACTTGTAACAACAGTGGAGCTTAATTTTCACCGGTCTCTCAAACATGAAATATTGTTTATCTGATTTTGTGTGTTTATCTGACCAGGTTTAGGTGCTTTTGCATGGTTGTTTCTCTATTTCTTTAAAGTTTGTGTTTATTTATTTTTTCATTATACATTGTTCAGACAGTGCAGTAAAGGGAAATTGCAGTGCTGATAGATGTCTGTTGTTTAGATATTGGGAAAGATGTGTAATCTTCTGCTATCAGTTGAATGGCTTCAGACTCTAAATAAAATATGATTTCCATTTCCAAAGGACAATTACAAACAGTGTGAGAAGCATTTTCTTAGAGTGAAACTGGACACTCACAGCAAGAGAGGAAATCACAAAGAAGCAGAAGACCAGTGGGTGAAAGACTTTCAGACGATATCACTGTCCAAAGCAGCTCTGAAGACGTGAATGATTTCACAGATGATTCCTTTTCATTTGACTGAACAAATTCATCCATCCATTAATCAATCAATCATCATACGGTTCATTTTTTCACAAACACTACTCCTTCATCTCTCTTGCTTTTTCTACCACTCCCTCTTGATCCCATTTTTCTTTCTGTTATTCACTGTCATTCTTAGCCTGTTATTCCCCCCTTCTCGCTTTTCCTTTCCTTTCATTCCCTCTCTTCACTCTATCTCTCTCTCTCTCTCTCTCTCTCTCTCTCTCTCTCTCTCTGTGTGTGTACTGCTGTACTGCAGGCTAATTAAAACAGGATTCTGTCATAGCCTGGCTGGTGTTTTTTTACTCAATACGAGGTGGTGTTACAGTGCAATTCAATGGATCCATTTTAGCTGAATATAAATGCATTTCACCATTTCAACCCTCCATGGCTCTACACTGCAGCTGCGTGTTAAGAGTCGTGTCTGAACAGCAGGGAATTCACTGCACTGCTACACAGGGAAGACAGGCAGGAAAGACAGAAAAGGCTAATGGAAGAGTGAAGGTGAGGGCAGAGCGAGAAATGAGACTCTGGAAAAAGGAAAAAGAGAAAGTACAGACAGAAAAAGAGGCGACAGAATAAGGCGTGGGATAGCAACATCTGTAGGCACACTTGTATAAGTATTAACTCAGTAAATGTATCAGTATTCATCACAATTAGTAAAAAAAAAAATTAATGAGTACCTATTGTTTACAGACACATTCAACTGTGAACACACAGCTTATGTAATTTCCTCAGAAACACATGAAGCAAAATCACATGCTTTGGAACAACTGCATGAGCCTAACTAGGCGTGCACACAGAACGCAACAAAAGCGACACAGCGACCGGAAGTCATTAATTTTCAATGAGAGTCAGCGACACTGGACGACGGTAAGCAACGAAGTTCAGTTCCGCTCCAGGTTGTGCAAATAAGCAGTGACGCCCGGCGACGACTACCAATCAGAAACCACGTTCCATCAGAACCGCTCCAGACACTTTGATTCCCACTGAAGATTCATTCGGTTCTCAAAACGTTACTTACTGCATCCGGACTTGTTTAATGTTCAAGTATACAGTATGTTTTGTTGTTTAATACAACTGAAAGCGTTAATAATATTTGCTTTGAATGTTTAAGTAGAGTTATTTTTTGATAAATCACATTATGCCCAAATTACAGTTGACGTTAGTTGACGAGTAAAAAAAAAATTTTGTTATTGTTACATAAACAAAAGAGACCTAGCTATGGTTTGCAATTTTTTATTATAAAATTAGTTTCTGATAAAAGATAAAAAAATCTACTCAAAGTTGTGATCAATTTGTGAAAAAAAATCTACGGTCTTACACTGGTTGCTGTACTTGGGGGCCGCTCCCTGCTCGACACCTGCGGCACGGATGATACTGAGCGATTTTATTGCTTTTGGTGTGCACGCACAGTAAGGTGTATATTGCCTAACGCCATGTGTATATCCCACACCCCAACACTGGGCCGGGAAGCCCAGTACATTCTCTGCAGCTATAGAGCTCTAGCCAATTACCTTTGTGAAGAGTTGAAGTACTGTTTCTGATCCTGAACTAATCATGCAACATCAGAACCTGACCTGACTAATGCTCTCATGGCTGAGTGCCATCAGATCCTCACAGTAATGTTCCAGCATCTAGTAAAATGTCCTCCTAGAAGAGTAGAATCAGCGGAACAGGCTACTGATTAACAGAAGTGTTGGATGAGCAGGTGTCTGCAATCCTTTGGCCATGTGGTGAACTTGAAGGTACTTTAAGTTAATAGCTGTCTCATAGCATGAAGGCTCTACTGCTGAAGGCTCCATGGGGGATACTACAGGGAGAGAGAGAGAGAGAGAGAGAGAGAGAGAGAGAGAGAGAGAGAGAGAGAGAGAGAGAGAGAGAGAGAGAGAGAGGTGTAAAGAGAAAGGGAGGATAAGATGGAAAGAGCAAAAAGTGATAAAGAGAAAGAAAGAGATAAAGAATAAATAGAGAAAGAGTTGCGGGGGCAGCAGGCTCAGGGAGACTGTTCTGTGCTGCTGTGTGTCTTGGAGATGTCATGATTTTTTCAACATGAAAAGCCCATCTGCTTGTCCCTGTGGACCATCCCTGTCTTTCCCTGCTGTAGCAGCTCTCTAATCCCACTGCAGGACCAGACCAACACACACACACACACACACACACACACACACACTTACATGTACATACACACTTAAACATATGCACGCACACACACATATAAACCCATACAAAGAGGTATATAACTGAGAGATGAGTATGAAAATCTAGCTCATCTGGGTGATCTCAAAGCCAGAAAAACACAAATCACCACTAATTTTTTTACAACCTCAGACCCAAGGTACATTTGGCCATTGTGGAGAATAGGACAAGGTGGTCTTATCTGCACCATTTCCACTGACACTGTCATTGACCGAACACTAATCCAGTCACTGGACTGCAAAAAATGACCCTGTACACAATTAACCCAATAAAAAGTCCCAGTACACTCCTGTTTCCCACAGAATCCTTCAGCAGATGGAGCTTTAAAGGAGCGTTCCTACCTAAAACTAGTGTGTAATTAGTCGTTTGTGGTGTTATATAATAATAATCGGTAGGGCAAGACATTCCTAGTGTCATTAATTTGACAGTGTCCACAATTATGTGTCTCATCCATCAGTGTTCTCATACTATTACTCCCAGCATGCATTATTTTGTCTCAGAAAAAAATTAAAATAATAAAAATAACATGCTGGGTTCTGTGTCTAAGTGCTGCCTAGGCATATAGATCCAGAGTTGATGAAGATGACAAACATGGCATGTACAGAAGCCATTGTGACACTGATGCTGATCCTATAGAAAAGCCTCCTTCAGAGCGATGAGCTTTGGGTCCTGTCAGAGAAGCAGGATTCAACACTTCAGGGTGTGAAGGGTTCGGTTGCCTGGCAACGGCGGTGGATGTGTTTGGCCAGGTGGAAATGTGACCTGTTTAGGCAGAAAAGAGTAGGAACACTCCAGCCCACCCTCCTTCGTTCTCTCCTTCCCTCTTTTTGTTATGAAACTTAATGTGTTCCTTTTATATTCATTATTAATGAATACAAAGTTAAAGGAGCTATAAGCCATTTTGCCAATTTTGCCACCAAAACAATGCAGACAGTATTTATTAAATATTGTGTATTACTTTTTATTTATTTTTTTCCCCTACAAACTCATCAGCTCACATATAGGTCCAGACTTTCCTAGGGCCCTAAGCAAATTTTGATAAGGGGCCCTCCTAACTGAACTAACATATATAAACCGTTGTAACATAATTAACTTTGTGATCAGCCCTTCAGCGTCCAAGTCAGCATTTGTCTGATTCTGTAACAGATGCAATCCTTAAGGTGGAATAGAAGAAAAAGAAGCAAGCTGTTTATACACCAGCTTGCAGTTTTGTGTCACCTTAAATTATGCAGTAGTTTTGTCCAGGCACCTGTAACGGCTTCACTGTTTAAGATGTAATTGAAAACATCAAATATGCCGGTGTTAGTGTGATTGTGTGAATATTGTGGCAGCGTTTAAGGTGGCACAGAAACTTCAAAGAACTCTACTGAGCACTTGGAAATAACCCCGTCATTTTTTAATGTGGAATGAAATAGTAAGCACATTTTAGACTGTACTGGTGTATTTGGGGAAGTTTAAACGAGTACTAGACAGTATTGCTATATGTTCACTTTTCACTTTCTTGTTTTATTTTGCGGGGCCCTACACAACGCAACAGCTCTGCATGTGAGACGATGAATCAGATTTCATTCTAGTTGTTGAAGGAGCCAGTTGATACTTGATTGAGCGGTTCCTCCTCATTGGGGCAGCCATGTCTGAAGTAGTTTTGGTACAGAATCTCTGATACATCAAGTGTAACAGCTGTGTCATTGCTTGAAAAAGACCTATTGAAGATAATGTCAGTTTGTGACTTTAAGTAGATATTGCCATTGCTATTCCTTCTATAGATGCTACTACTGGAGGCAAAACCTTAAACAAATTCACAGGTTTGACTTCATAACTCAGGAATTAATTAAAATACAGACATGAACCACATATCACCACAATCTGCAGGGTTTTGTTTATCCAACTACAAAAAGATCTGAATCTGAATCTGAATCTGAATAAGAATAAGATCTGAATAATCCAGCAAAGAAAACCTTTATTTAAATGTTTTAAGGTTTCTTAAAGCATTCTTTAAGAATTCTTAAGAAGTGGCTTAGTATCAACAACACTTATAAAAAGCAATCTATTAATATAATTTAACTAAATTGAACAGAATGCAAAAAAAAAAAAAAAAAAGAATTAATGACATTTATGACTATCAGAGTTCTCCAGAATATAAAAACAGGAAATGTGTCCAAAACGTCAAAAATATACCTAATAAGGAAACATCTGCAGAGAACTAAGGTACTTTAAGAGACATATTATGGACTCAGGGCTTTATGGTGCACACACATCTTGTATAATCTCTGTAGAAAACCATATGACATTAATATCACCATGGATACCTCCATGGATACAAGGGAACAGCCACATAAATCTAATGTCACCATGCCCAAAGCCTAGTGCCAGCCCGAGGTGTATGAAACCTCACTCTAAATAGATTGAATTTGCATAGTAGATTGAGTTGAAACAGACCTGAGGACAGTTGGAGTAGTTTATGTTGCCTTTTTTTCATGTGTTGCGGTGCTTTTTAGTAATAGTTTTGTTGACGGAAGTGTTATAATCAGTTTTTGAGAGTTACTGAGCAGTGAGCCAGGGTTTGCAGCTGCTAACTTTAGCCAGATTAGCTCACTTTTTTGTGTTAGACAATGATTTTGGTAATAAGTGCTTTTTGCTGGTTGCTAAGTGGATTAAATAACTTTGTGTTTGCGAAACCCAAGCTTTGTTGAGGACAGTGTTATAATCCGGTTTTGTGAGTTGGTAGCGCCTGCTTAAGGATTATCTTCATTTTTATCATTGGACATCAATTCTGGTAATAAGTGCTTTACTGTCAGTTGCTGTGTTTAAAATAAAGTTACACTTGTGGTAATAACATGATCCAGTGTGTATTATGAGCAATATATATTGGTTTTATCATGTAGTCACCATTATTTAGTTTCAATTACACACATTCCCCCAGTTCAAAATCAGCCAGAGAGCCATTTGCTGCTTTTGTAAACATCACTCTATGAGTGAGTAAGTAAAAGTGAGAGAGTGAGAGAGAGAGTTGTGTGGTTGCCTGGGAGAGCGAGACAGGGAGAGTGTGTGCAAGTCGTGTTTAAATGAGCGAGGCAGAGCTAGATGTGTGTGAGACCTGATTTTACAGCAGTACTGTAAACATACACTCACAGCAGGTAGAGGAATTCTTACATTGTATTCTTTTAAATACATAATTCAAGCAGAGCAACAGCTCATTTAAGCTGTTGGCATAAATAACGTTCATCCTACTATCATCAGGACGTTTACAGTGTGCTCTAATGTGGGAAAAGTGAGAAACAGACAATAATGAATAAACAGTAACGAGTGGAAAAGAATACATTTTCATACTTGAACACTTTGCCAATAACAACAGCAGGAAAATGAAACGATGACATGCAAAATCCTCAGAAATACTTATATGTGAGCTGATAATATTCCAAGTTATAAAATGCATTGTTTTATGTGTATACTTTGCTGTTGAAACAACCTCTAAACCTCTTGTAAAATTTAGACTAGATATTGTAATGCATCTGTGAAGATTTGATACCACTCTGCGACAAGAACCTATGGCAATTTTCCACTGCATGGTATATACACACTAATTGACCTGACTCTACTCTGCTTTTATGTTTTTCCATTAGGCAAATTTGAGACCTGGTATCTGGAACTGGGTATTTTTTAACTACTTGTGTAAACCTTCCAGAGCACTGACTGACCAGAGAGAATCTAGGCATTTGTACATTTTCCATGGTACAGTAGCAATCACATTTGTTTTTATCCAACTGACAATGACAGCTTGTAAAATTACACTGGGTTCTTTGAAGAGGTACAAACTTTCCTTGGATTTGTGGCAAATGAAAGGATTACAGAGTTGGATGGTGCAACAATGAATGAAATGATGAGCTACCTGTGTTTAATGTTATCACCACTGTTGTTGTGGTTTCAAAAGCCTACTGCTCCTATTCATTACAGTGTTTTGCAACATCACCAGCTACATTTCAGGGGGAGTTGTGGTAGTGAAAAAACAAGCAGTTACCAGGTAGCTACCACAAAGTGAGTACAGTCAAGTAGTGTAGGTACCATGCGGTGGAAAATTGCCATTAATAGGGTCAGGTACTGGTGTTGGATGATTAATTCTGAATTATATATCAACTCCAAACCATCTCTACTTTATTCAATGATGCTTAGTCACTGCGGAGAACACAGTTCCAGTTTTCCATGTTGGTTGGTTTCATACCTCAAAGGACAAAACTTAGCATTTGGCACCCTGACCTTAGATGAGTGACTTTCCACAGCATGCAATTCCTTCAAACTGTGCATGCACAGCAGAACACATATCCACATTTATCCTGATTTAGCTGAGTGAATAATTATAAGGGGTGTCTGCAAATGTTTGGATTTATGGTTTATCACGCTTTAGCCATAAAAAAATCAAATTTCATCCCTCCTTGCTCTAGCAGACAGAAATTTGTTTACTTGGTGAATTACTTCTGAATTCTGAAGTAGACTTGCTAGAAGTTCATCTTTGCAATTTGCTTAATGTCCTTGATCTTTACGGATCACAGCCACAGATGGTGAGGTATTTTGCTAATGGCTTATTGCAGATGCACAAGGCATGGGATGCACATTTCTGGAATGACCTTTAGATGAGCAACACAAAGTAATGTGTTACTACCTAACACTCGCTCTGTTGTCAGTTCTGTGAAGCTGTAAGCTTCTTAGTGTTGGTCTGAACAGAATGGCAGCATCAACAGAGCTAAGGCCTTTGTTGAGGGGAAGAAGATGGAGCCTCTGTCTGGATGTGTGACAGATCCCCAGCACCCCTGCAGATGGGACCGACAGAACGGAGTCTTTGCTAACGTCATGGACCCTGCCCACACACACACACATACTAATAAACACACAGCACAACATCATCCTCCCTTGCCTGTCTGGCTCCATCTCCAGCTAGAACACACGGCCAACAACAGCAGACTCACTGCTCATGTCTAGCCAATAACAGACTTGTCTGGGTATCGTCCAGTCACTATGGCAATAAAGGCCTATTCTAAGGCCAAGGATGATAATTCTCCTCACCCGCAGACAGACACGACCTCCTGATGTTTTCTCTCAGAAGGAGAGCAGACACAATAACCTTTACACACTCCTGAACGCCACTGATTAAATAGTGTGGACGGAATGCTCAGACACATGTTAACACTAGCCTAGCAGTCAGTGGAGTGTGTGACAAAGCCAACATATACCATTTAGAATTCTGTATGAATATGCAATTAAATACCAAACCTTACCATACCCACAACTATAAACCCAACACAACCCAGCTTTGCTGTGATCTGCTTTGTTAGTGTCTGAATTGCGACGTTCACGATTGTAATAAAAAACACTTTTTATAAAATTCAGAATATGTTTCCTCACTATTTGCTACCTCTCCAGTCTGTGTGTGCGCTGGAAACTGGTCTATTGTGTTTACAAATCCCAGCGTCTGTAAATGAGTGAAAAAACAAATGGTCTCAGTCCGGTATGCTAGGCTTTTTCTCTCACACTCTGCTCATGGCAGAATCAATCAATCAATCAAAATATATTTATATAAAAGCATCTTTACATAATTAGTAACAGAACAGATTATTTTAATCAAAGCCCAATGTGAGCAAGCTGAAGGCAACAGTGGCAAGGAAAAACTCCCTTGAGGCTGGAGGAAGAAACCTTGGGAGGAACCACGACTCACAAAGGGGATCCATCCTCCTCTGATCAAACTACTGATAGAAATGTACTGTATCACCAGTTAAGTCTGTCATATTGCTACACTGTAATAATAATAATAATAATAACAGTGAGAGTGGCATTAGTCTGGGGCAACAATAATAGTGCTGGGAGCATCAGTCAGAGTGTTGCTAATCTGAGTCCATTTCTACTTCAGTGTAATATATGATGGTGGGTAATGGTGAGTGGTCCGAGGCTGGCAGCAGTAGATGGTGAGCAGCTGGTCTGGTGTGGACTGCAAGGGAACCCAGCAGGCAATGGGCCACCATTTTCTCAGAAAACAATAAAGAAATGGAGTTAGTTTGGTTGAGTGCAGTAGAAAAGCGTATGTGAATATTTTCATTAGTGTAGTGACTCCAGCAGACCTGACTGTAACAGACTGACTGGAAAGAGGGAAACCAGAAGGAACACAGACATTAGAACATACTCAGACAACGACATCCATCTGCTCCACCATCCTCAAACCAGAGAGATTGTGAGCACAGCATCGCAGAGCACAGTATGCGAGTTTACCATAATTCCCCATTTCCATGAGTTCCTGAATCAACAACCTTAAACTAGAAGAAGAGGTTACTTGCCAAAAGCTAAATTGACCAAGTGGGTTTTGAGCCTAGCCTTAAAAATAGTGACTGTGTCTGTGTCCTGGACACTAGCTAGAAGATTGTTCCAGAGCTCCGGGGCTTTGTAGGAGAAAGCTTTTCCCCCAGCTGATGTCTTATGAATTCTGGGAACTAGTAAGAGGCTAGTGCCCTGAGATCTGAGTAATTTTGGCAGTTCATAGTGCGTGATAAGGTCTCACAGGTATTCAGGGGCAAGATCATGTAGGGCTTTAAATGTTAGAAGCAACGGAAGTATTATTAGACAGCTGAGAGGACCAAATGCCAAAAGTGCTACAAAACTATACACCCTGAGTTACAAATGATGTTCTGTGGTAATTCAAAGAGTGAATAAAACTTACAGACAAATTAAACTTAATACACATAAAAACAAGTTTTTTCCCTTCAAACACACCGTTCCACTTTAAAAGACGCTTAGCTTCTGAATGTAAAAGACCAGAGAACTGCGTTTATTCACGATCACAGACATTCCTTTTAAAGGAAAATAATACTCAACTGGAGTGTCATTCAGCCATCGCTTCTTTTAGAAATTTAACATGAACTTACCCTTTCTAAAAATGTCAGAGACAATATCTCATTTCATCTCAGCTCATCTTAACTCATCTCAGGAACAATGTCTCATTCCTTCTGCTGACAGGGTCTTAAATGAGTAACAGGTTGAAGTATTTTAGCAGATAATTAATACACACACAACATGTTGTTAACTAGAATCAATGCTAATGATATACAGACTTGAATTTCCAGTTTAATTCCTGCAATTCCTTGTGACCTGTGGAATGTTGCAGATATTAAACAGAGTTGAATATGTTCAGATAGCAATCTTGAGTGGACACTGCATGACTGAAAACGATACTTCAAGCATGAGCTGTTAAATGGATTCACATGTAGTAATATTTGTATTCTAAAGTATTCTAATAATACAGTATAGCAATTTGAGTATGACTTTATATAAAATATAGGAATGGAGGACAGGGCCAGGTAAATGCTGTTATATAAGTGCTGTATGATGTTACTGTTTCAAGTTATTAACCTAAAACCAGCAGATGTTGCTGGACGTGTATTTCACACACACACATGTAATATTAATATATGTAATATTAGTGGGACACAAAGTGCACCCAATCATAGCTCCAAACCCTTTCATACTGCACCCTCTGCTGTGTACCCATGCTTTTTTTAATCTGATGTAACAACCAGGTCATAACGTTTCCACTGTGACAACATCCCTGACTCATCTGGACTTTTAAACCCCTTCAGCAAGCTTTTTTTTTTTTTTTTTTTCTCTGTGGTGAACACTTAGTAAGACTGGTTATATTAAATACACATGAGGCTAGGCTAGAATGGGTGAGTGCATGACAATCACAAAGGCATATTCCTTCAAATAAAAACACAATCATGCATTTCAAAACAGACTCTAGCTTATAGTTTGAGCCTGATGTGCGCCTTGATATTTTGCTAACCTCAGAAAGGCTACTGTAGCAGATGGGGACTGCAAAGATTTTCATTTACTAACAGTTAATAATCTCATGATCATACTGGGTGGATTTTACTCTTAGATAGTAATTTGCACTAGATGTTGGAACATTTCTCTGGGAAGTTGATGGCTGTCAGCCATTGGAGGAGTCAGGTAACTGATGTTGGGTGTTCAGTGCTTGATCACAAACTACTCTCCAAGTCAACCATGACTAAAAGAACCCAGTCCCACTCCTCCACAGCCAAGTTCTGGGGGCTTTTTAACTCTTTAGCCACTGCTCAGGTGCAGCAGGTCTAGAGCATCTCAATTCTATTTATGCTGTGTAACTGTGTCCACAACCTTCAAGTTGCTGAACACACTATGTATAAGAACTGTGTTTGGACATTTAATTGAAAGCAGAGAAATGTATGAGTGAATATTTCATGAGTTTAATAAGAAAAAATCTCAGCAAACACTTGTACGCTTTTTTTTAAACGACTCCCATTCAGTGCTTGGGGTAGAGCACATCTCAGAATTCTCTAATGAAACTACAGTAGAAGAAGCCTGTGACTTTATCAGAAAATGTCAGTGTAAGACACATTGCAGATTGTACATCATCTGTGGCCAGCCTTGATGAAATGTCAGCCAGACTTCAGAGAAAACAGCTTGGGAGAAAAGGTCTTAAACTATCTTTTAGCCAAGGCCAGGCACTTTTTTATGAGACAGGCTCAAGACCATCTTTAACCCGAAATTACAACTCATTCATCACCATCCACCCCCCCACCACCATGAGTGTTAAGCTTTATTTTTGTGCTGATTGTGCTTTCTAAATCACCCCCCCCCCCCCATCCATAAATAGAGTAATAAAACAGTGAGGAAATGTGGGAACCCTGCAGCTAGAAACCTCAGTAAAGTCAGCTCTTTGCAGCCAAGAACATCTCAGTGAATTCTCACCTTTACAAGAAATGCTGAAGCTTGTGTGTGAGTGTGTGGGTGTGTGTTAGGTTTGGGGAGACAACAGATTAAAGAGCATGATGTCACTGCCCTAATGATAGATATTGCCATAGTAACAGGGAATCCCCTGTGATGTAAGATGTGCTTTTATAGTGGGCTTTAGAGAGCTTCAGCATCTCACAAAGTTTCAACCAACAGGTGAACAGCAAGGACAGAGAGAGAGAGAGAGAGAGAGAGAGAGAGAGAGAGAGAGAGAGAGAGAGAGAGAGAGAGAGACCTTCAGTAAGAGTGATAGAATTGACAGAACAGATACTGAATAAATGAATGAGACAAAGGAGAAGAATAGTTCATAGTTCATAGTAAACAGTTAGGACTCTAGACCTGAGTATAATCATTAAATGGTTTTTCACTTTCTCTCTCTCTCTCTCTCTCTCTCTCTCTCTCTCTCTCTCTCTCTCTCTCTCTCTGCATTATTAATGCACCCCTGCATCGGTTTTCAGGCTCTGCAATAATTACGTTCCTAAAGCCCAGAGAAAGATGGCATGGATCTCTCAGTGTAAACACACACAACAACACACACACACACACTGCCCCACTGTCTGACCGAAGCTTGTACAACACTTATTGGCATTTTTACTGGATCAGTAGGGCTGCACTTAAACTGCAGAACCTCAGTGAAACATAGCGATGTCAGGCAGTTAACTAACCATACAGCATCTATAATCACCTTCTTATCAGTCCTGCAGATTTCAGAGCAATGGTTCTCAATTTGGATCAGCATAACTGATAGGAAGATTGTATTCAAATTGTGTGTACATTTATGTTTAAATCTATTATCTTGTATTGTCATGTCTCTTATCAACAGCATGTTACAATATGCTAGCCATAGAAGCCAAAGGAAAAAGAAAATTTTGGTTGGGGTAGCATTGAAAGTAACACCACTGCCCTCCACACAGCAGATTGGGGTTCAGTTACCCACTCGGGCTGGAAAGCCACACTACAGGAGTGTAAAAAAAAAAAAAGGAGTACATTTGGAACCATATTTTTGCCCTTTTTATGCAATATTTTATGCGGAATATAACATCTCTATATATCTCGATTGTTAGTGATAGTCAGCTCTTCAAACACACACATTGTATCAATGGGAAAATTTGGATTTCCTTTGGAGGCTAGTATAAATGCTAAAATCTTTATCAGTTGCTCCCTTACTAGCTTGTTCATGGGGATATCTGTTTGCTAAGACACAGTTGGACGATTAGTGTCCTCTATGCCCTGTCAACTCTGGATTCACAGGTCTCAGAGGAGGCATGTTCTGCCTTTCACTCTTTTAGCTTGTCAGCGTGGTGTAATGCAGGACACCTAGTTAGTGGGTCAAACTAGCATTTACTTTAAATGAGTAAAAGTAAGTTAAATAAATAGATAATGTGTCATTTGCCAGCATTGTGGCACCACAGGTATGTTCCTGGTATGTTCCTGAACCACTGTGACCCTGAACAAGATGAATGGATGAATGAATGAATGAATAAATGAATGTCATCTCATTAGCTGAAGGTGTTTTTCACAAAAACATAACTTTCACATATCTACACATTCACTCTGGTCGTCCCTGACCACTTAATTGAGCTTTTGAAGAGCTTTTTTTTTTTTTTACAGTAGTTAAAACATTTCCATGAATTGTATGTTGTAAAGCCCCCTCCAGGGTGTATTCCTGCCTTGCGCCCAATGATTCCAGGTAGGCTCTGGACCCACCGCGACCCTGAACTGGATAAGCAGTTACAGATAATGAATGAATGAATGTTTTAAAATAAGCATTTAAGGGCCTTTATTTTTAAGAGTATAGATTGCTGTATTTAAAAAGTATTAATTATAGACATTGTGGACAACTTATGAGTTCAGCCATTTTTAATTATGTAAACAACAGACTGTGTTGATGATTGAAGAGAAAGTAATGAAGTGCAAATGAGTGAAGAAAGATATACTTGCGGTATTTTGTGAAAAAGTGAGCTTTCAGGGCAGTCACTCTCTCTCTCTCTCTCTCTCTCTCTCTCTCTCTTTTCACTGATAGAGCAAAGCTGGGAGTAATCAAGCTGTCACCATTTATCCTATCATTCCTCCTTAAAGCTAACATCTGCAGCACGTCTGCTCCTGACAGGCCTCCAGCAGCTCCAGTTGTCAGAGGCTCACCAAATGGCTGCCAATAAATTGGATGGTATGAGCATATGGAGAAAAGGTACCCAACGCTGAATATATTGTGCTCACATCATTGCAGTCTCTGAGACCAAGATAGTGAAAGCCAATAATATCAGCCTTTATTATACAATTTGATAGTGTTTTTTGATCATGGAAGACTTATTGTATTGTTGTTTAAAGGCTTATATTATGGCATCTGAAGGAGGCCCTCCAGGTGCAGCTATTCTCCACTGGGGCTTTATGTGCTTATAAACATCTCTAACTAGCGAGATCGTCACATCTCACTTTCAAAGAAAACAGTTTTTTTTTAGAAAAAAAAAATCAAGTAATTTTCCCCTTACACTTTAAAAGGAATGCATTTTTAAGCAAGCCATTTGTTGTGCGAAGTTCCTTAGTTTTGCAATGGAATTTTGAGGCTAGTGTAGCTAATGAGTTATGGAATATTCACCTACTCACCTATGTATGTTTTTGACTCTGTGACCCCTGGAGCAAACCCAAACCGACACAGGGAAAACACAACAAGCTCCTCACAGACAGTAATCCGGGGTGGAGTTCAAACCCACAACCCCAGGGCCCTGGAGCTACCTGTGACATCAACGCTACCTGTTGTGCCATATTTCCACCCTTCATCCATATGTCAATGGGCATAATCCAAACTGTATGGTTACATCAGCACACAGCTAAAAACAGTGCTAGCATCCTGAATACTACGGTACTAGTTGATTACACTGTTCCCCAATATACCAATCAGCATAATGCAAGCAGCATGGCTATCTGCATTCTCTACGGAGATCATGTTTCTGCACATTTTATTACACTAATTAAAATTGGCTTAAAATGCTGTATATCAGTTCTGTATCTATCATCCTTGGGATGAACACTACTGAAACACATTGGAAATGAGAAACTGTACCTGTATGGATACATCACTGTAGGATCCCCCTATGACGCCAGAGATTGCGAGAGGCACATCATCATGGATGGCGTAGGATCCATCGGGGCAGGTGTACTCACTGTCATCCACCTTGGTCAGCGAGGCTCGGACGAACTCCAACGACTGCTCAAGGGCATAGGTATCCTTGGAGCATGTGTCCAGGATGTGGGCCCCTAGTGTCACCCCTGGCAAGATCCGATCATCCTTATTGATCTCGTCTAGAGCCAGAAGCATAGCCTCCAGCCTCTGGATACCTCTCTGGGCATTGATTCGTCCACAGTCTTCCATCCCCTCACCCTTTTGGTGGACAGGGAACAGGCCACCGATCACCAGGTCGCCCTCGATGGTGATCTCCTTCTTGGAGGTGTCGGTGTTGTAGCCGGGGATAGCCAGAGCCCGGAGGCTTCCGGTCAGCAGCAACAGCAGCAGGACGAGAAGATGAAGAGGCCAGGAGAGTCCGCGACCCTGTTGCCGCGGCGACCTCCCAACCATGGTGTCCACAGAAGAGGGCAGGACTATCTCTCTCTCTCTCTCTCTCTCTCTCTCTCTCTCTCTCTCTCTCCTTTCTGGAAGGGAACGACTCCTGGAGCCACGTGTGGGCAGTTGGCAGGGACGCTGGGTTTGTGGTCAAGCAAAGGCCAGGCCCAGCATCTTTAGCTTCAGCTTGTCCTGTGTTCTTTTGCCCAGATCAAAGCCTGCGAATCAAAAACACACACTGAGAGACTCAGGGGCCACCGCTGTAGAAACACAAAAGAATCTTTGTTTTAACAGTTTGTTTTTTGAGGACACTGGGCAATCTGGGACATAATGCCTGAGCCACACTGCAATGTAGAGGACTGTGTTCTACTGTCATTATTTGTGCATTGTTTTATATAAAGGAAAGGAACAAAACTGAAGTTTGATATGAGGAGATTTAAAAGCAGAGTATGTGATTTGTCTAATCTTACAAACCGTTTTTGTTATCTTTCTTGTAATACTTTTATATTCTGACAAATGAATAAAAAGATTCCTTTTCTATATGGGCCACAAGACTGTAAAAACCCTGTCTGATCTGTGTAAACAGACCGAATGAAATGATTGGATGACTTACCTGCCTGTCTACCTGCCTATTACCAAAACTGGTGCATGTGCTGAGAGTCTTCACTCATGCAAACATAGTCAAATACACACACACTGCTGAAAGCTGGAACAGTGGCAGAGAAATGTACAAACACTTGCACTGCTAAACAAATAAAGAAAAGAAAGATGGCTGTAGAAATGTCTTCCAGCTAAAAAGAGGCTGGATAAATCGGTGTAGCTTTCCCATTGTGAGGGAACTAAATGATACATAAAGACCTGGAAAGTGATGCAAATGTTGCTGTTTTGCTACGAGAGTAGTTATCTGATTTCTTTGTGTGGGGGAGATCTGCTATTTTCTTTAATTATGCAGCGTTAAGCATTTTTGCTTGGATTTTTTTATAAACTAGCATACACTCACTGGTTTCTACAAAATCACCTTCTCCAGCTTCAAACTGAACTGATGAAACACATGTCAGATCAGTTCAGTTCATGATTCACAAATGCTCAATGCAATATGTGTGCAATCTGGCTCAATAATTTCAAGTGCTTTTTTAGGTTAAAAACACAGCAATAGAATACACAGAGATGAGACATACATGTCAAGACCAAATGTAAGCGTACGCTGTACCAATTGCATATTAGTTTGAGCTTCATTTCACAGTACAGTCACATGAACGAATGAGAGAAAAAAGTGCGGAAACTAACATATGGAAAAAAAAAAAGATTTTTTTTAATAACCTGTATCCTCACTACACACAAATAGACACAGAGATATACAGGTAGCTAATAAACAAATAGACAGATAGATCTAGATGTCGTGATTAATGTGGTTACATGTTGTGGGTAATTCAGCTACTGCTCAGTACTGAAAGGCTGATGGGAACAGTGATGCAGGTCCCCACGGCTCCTCGCTCCCCTGGGCTCCCCGCCAGTTCATCAGGGGTTTTGTTCAAGTCTGTGTGTCTATGTGTGTGGTTGTGTTTGCGTGTGTGTCTGGCTCAGTGCCCCAGGGACAGTGTGACTATTGTAGTGTAAAGCTTCCTCGGTTCAGCCTCAACTCATGTAGTCTCATCAGCCAGTAGTTCTCAAACCAACAGCTGCTGCACAGACAAACATAGCAAAACACACACACACACACACACACACACACACACACACACACACACACACACACAAAGACTTACAAATAGGATAAAAACAAGCAATTAAGAACAAGCACAAGTCGTTAATTATTATAATTATTTTAAATTACATTTAAAATAATAAAAAGAAAGCAATAGAAAATGAATCCTGATTCCCTCCTGTAAGTTTCTTACCACATACTGCCAAGATTCTCTTACTCTCCCCTCACCACACACACACACACATACACACACTAGGTACACTCCCACCCCTAACACAGGAAATACACACTAATATCACACCTTGGGCGAGGTGCTGAATGTAGCCTAAAGGTGTAGTCAGTGATGTAATTACACAGAGTAAACTCATATCCACCTGATGGTTCCTGTGTCCAACTGAGTGTAATGCATTTATTCCCTTATGTACTGTGAGATAATATTCCATTATTCTCTTCAAACCCCTTACATGTAATATGATTGTGAAAGGAGAACAAGAGTACAGTGTTTTTTATCTACAGTGACATAAATGATCACGTCATGTTCACATCTCCTATTGAACATTTTAGCTGATGTGAAATTATATGAAAGAAATATGAACAACAATGTAATAAGTGTGTGTGTGTGTGTGTGTTTATGCAGATGCCATGGAGATCACTTCACTGTAAATACTTGGTTCACAGAAGCATTTTCAAGAATCATTTTAGAGAAGATACAGAGACCACTGCTGTGGGGATTGTATTTCCTATTAAATGATACTTGGCCCTGGGTATGGTGAACTTGTACAGTGAGTGGTGAATTTGTAGACTCATGTACAACTGCTCCATATCATCCTACTTATCATAGCACTACTTTTATATGTGAATTATACCAGCTAACCACTGCAAATGTTTTAAATATACATAGTATTGTGTGGTAAAGTATTTAAGATGGATATGATACCTATGGGGTTCCCTGGGACATGCCTTGGTCAAAAGACCACAAGAATCAAATAACACAACGGCCCTGTTCAGGCGACTGGTTTCACCACCTGTTTCTTATATGAGATATAAGAAGCTTAATTCAGTGCAAGATCCCAGGAGGTAGAAGCGAGGAGCAAAAGCTCTGATTTTTTAGTAATTTTAGCTTGGTTATCTTTTTTCTCTGTTCTCAGTTTCACTGTATTTAATCAATAGTCTAACTCTAAGGTGTCTACGCTCTGCGTAAAATGCAACACTAAATTATAAAAACTTAGAAAGCCCACAAAAAAACTGACAGGAATTTTGGTTTCACAGTTTGTAAGGGGTTGGTAAGAACTCCAGATCCACAAATGAATGTGCTAATGCACTGAAAAAGTGGTATTTTCATAATATGTTCCCTTTGAGAAGAATACAAATCTTCCTGGAGCCGTCCAGAGTTGTGGATGAAAGCTCTGTGTGAACTTTAACTGTCAGTGAAACAGTATGAATGAGCCACTTTGAAGTGAGTAACTACTTGATGTTTTTTTTTTTTTTGGAATTATTTTGGGGCTTTTCTCTGTGCAGCAGAGGACACTATCTTTGCTGTCAAAGAGAAGCTTCCACTAAGGTTTTGTAAATTATTACTAAAGTATAGTTCCGCACAGAATTGCCCAAATCTTAATCTAGAGGAAGAAACTTTAATGACATATAATCTTTTCATCACATCTCCAGGATTATTGCCTTATTCCAGAGTGCAATAACAGAGTATGGAAGAAAGGCAGGGATATTAGAATCTGTAGAGCTCTGACATTTAATCTTATATTCGTGCTCCATGCCAGGATCTACACCTGAAGACCTGCAGCTACAGCCACCTCACCACTGGGTCTCTATGGAGTCCAACAATGGTGCTCATTATTTAAACTACAAAAGGCACTGTTTAAAAAGTTTTGGAAGGGAAAAACAGTACTAAATATACTGTCACTGTTCAAGGAAAAACATTTTCATTTGAACACTGCCGTTGTCCTTACTTTGGAATATATGAAATTTATTTATTTATTTATATTTACATTGACTCCAATTGAAAGTTAAGAAGGTCTTTGCTTCTCCTGTAAGGTACAATAACAATAAAATTCATTCATATTCACATTCATTCATTGTAACTGCTGTAGTAATAAAATTCAAATTAATCAGTACAAACAATACAAAATTAGCATCCTGAGCATTCATTTTTGTCTGATTCTGATTATATTTACAAGTCAGTTCAATGATGTATAAGTGGACTGTTGAGTATATTTCAATAATTTTAGGTTAGTGCCATTAAACCCTGCATTACATTGATTAGCAAACTTGTAATATCACCTTCATAGGTGTAATTTACACTGGGGATGCTGGGGACATGTTTAACCATGTTCTGAATTGACTAACTTAGACCCCACCACTTTTTGAAAGCACACTCTGAAAATATTTACAGTACTGTGCCAAAGTAATATCACGTAAGATTATAACAATTATCTTCTGGATAGCACAGTGGCACAGCGGGTAGTGTCACAGTGACACAGCCTCAGGGACCTAAAGGATGTGGGTTCAAGTCCCGCTCCGGGTGACACTTCGAGTTTGGTGTGTTCTCCCCGTGTCCATGTGGGTTTCCTCGCACAGTCCAAAAACACATGTCGGTAGGTGGATTGGCAACTCAAGCGTGTTCATAAGTGTGAGTGAATGTATGATTTTGTATCGCCCTGCGAAGGACTGTATTCAAGCTTGTGGGTGTAAATAAATGATCAGATTATCTGTTAGCTAGCTATGATACCTGCTATCTAAACTGCATGCTGCACAACAATATATTTTGGCTCTTTGGTTTAAACACCAGATTACAGGTTTTCAGTGAGTTTATTTAAAATCCTTTCAAACCTGATGCTGATGTGAACCAGAAGAAAACAGCATATAAGCAATTTCTTCATTTACCACATTAATGTCAGTGTTCCTGATCAAATGAGTTTGTTTAAACAGCTGCTAAAAAGGATTACCTTCATTGCATTTACACTTTCACACAGTCTCAGACATCAGTTTTCTTCCGGGTCCGGCCTTTCAAGGCTAGAAGATTACACCTTGGACACTTATTTTCTGCAAATATCCACAAGACAACCACAGGCAATCACCAGTCAGCTTCAGTCAATGTCCTGCTAAGCTTATTCATTGGATTTCTTCACTGTCGATGTGCTGATGGTCCTGCTTGTTGACCACTGGGATGTTAGAGCACAGGGAACATCAATGGCATTGACAAAAGTACACAGCAGAGGCTGGTGGTAAAAACTGAAGGAAACGAGAGAGACACGAGACTCTACATGGAACTCGATTTTCCAAACTCTTACTAACACTCTCTGTTCCCATGTGTTGCACACAGATAGGACCGATGTTTGCTCAGCAGGAGTTTTGTGCGGTGTAACTGACCCTGACACTACAAACACAAAGCGTTCAGGAGTCTAAATGCACTAATGTCCCAGCATGCCTTCAGAAAAGAGGAACTGTACAAATGTCCATGAAGCCTACAGTGAACAATTGGAAGTGTTCAGAAACACAGGGTGAAAATTCCATAGGAACCATTTATATTGCAGGTGCAGGGTTAACGATGTATAAACCCATTGTATAAACCCTTACAAAATAAAGGTTCCATTCATTTTTGATTCTTTAATAATTCACTTTAGTAAATGAGGTGCATGAGTGTAAAGGCTTCCCAAGTTATTCAAACATCACCCCCCTCCCCAGCCATGTGTATGTCCCAGCTAAAACAAGCCTGCTGATATGCAAACTAGCACAGCATGCATTTGGATTTTTTATTTGTTTTAGTGTGTATTAATAACTGACTTTTTTTTAATTATTAAAATCAGCCTATGAAAATAATTATTTTCTGCCCATATGAACAGAACACATCCTCCTGCTCAGGGGGGCTTTTTCTCCTTATAGGTCTCCATAAGACCATAGAC